>NC_139143.1:162805704-163078252 GCF_964270905.1 Leucopleurus acutus
TTAGGTTATTTTATTTCATTTCATTTCATTTTTTGTCTGCATTGGGTCTTCGTTACTGCATGCGGGCTCTCTCTAGTTGCGGGGAGCAGAAGCTACCCTTTGTTGTGGTGCGCGGGCTTCTCATTGCGGTGGCTTCTCTTGTTGCAGAGCATGGGCTCTAGGCACGCGGGCTTCAGGAGTTGCAGCACTTGGGCTCAGTAGTTGCAGTGCCCGGGCTCTAGGGCACAGGGGCTTCAGTAATTGTGGCACGTGGGCTCAGTAGATGTGGCTCATGGGCTCTAGAGCACAGGCTCAGTAGTTATAGTGCACGGGCTTAGTTGCTCCATGGCATGTGGGATCTTCCCAGACCAGGGATCGAACCCCTGTCCCCTGCATTGGCAGGTGTATTCTTAACCACTGAGCCACCAGGGAAGTCCCCTGTTACTGTTTCAGCATTGGTCTTGAACCTGTCCATGAGTGGAGTCCAAGATAAACTTCTGCTGACCATGGATGCCCCACACCCTGCTAGGATGCAACAATGGCCCCCTCTCCCAAGTCTCAGAAAGCAATAAATCAATGGACAGAATGACTCGCATTTACAGTATTTCTGCCGTGGAAGCCTCTTACACCTTTGTCTGGGCACGCCTCTGCTCTCAGGCAGGCCTGATGGAGATGGCAGGCTGAGTTTTCCAGGTGTCTGCCGTAGTAACTTCCAGCTACTCTGTCATTTTCAAATGAGGAATCTGAGACCCAGAGAGAAGAGACATCCTATCCAAGGTCCCTTGGAGGGCAGTGCAGAACCAAGGCTAGATGTCAGGTCTGTGAACCTGACCCCAGGCTTCCCCAATGTATCTGCCTTTCCCAAGCCCTGGGAAGCACTGAAGAAGCCTACTGAGTGCTAGTGATCATGACAGTGAGTATGTCTTACCCTTGTTGCTCAGCATGACTCTGGTGAACCCTTGTGTGAACACATACTTGATACAAATCAGGCCTGAACCAGACATATGAGCACTCTGGGAAGTTAAGATTTGACCCACCTTCAATCTGATAGACTTGAAGGAATTTTACTTATTTATTTATTTTGCGGTACGCGGGCCTCTCACTGCTGTGGCCTCTCCCGTTGCGGAGCGCAGGCTCCGGACGCGCAGGCTCAGCGGCCATGGCTCACGGGCCTAGCCGCTCCGCGGCATGTGAGATCCTCCCGGACCGGGGCACGAACCCGTGTCCCCTGCATCGGCAGGCAGACTCTCAACCACTGCGCCACCGGGGAAGTACTTGAAGGATTTTTTAGCAGTTATTTGGGGGAGAAATTGAAGATAAACAAGGCAGATGCTTGGCCTCTTCTACTTTGTGCCATCTCCTTCACAGTCCCAGAAATTCCACTCCACCCCACACTTGCATACCTCCACTTAACACAGCAACAGCCCTGCAATCAACGGAACCACTCTCCTTAGAAGGCAGTTTAGAAGTCATCTACTTTTCCTTTGGTCTGGGGGTGCAAGTGGGGATGTGTGCAAGGAGACATCCCCACCCCAAGCAGCTTCTGTTCAGCCATACCCAGCGTCCTTCCCTGAGACAAGTTCTGGCAAACATAATTGTCCCCATCTTATTACATCTCCAGAGTTTTTGGTGGCCCAGCCTTGGCCAATAGGAACTACCATAGCAAGGTGGATTAAGCCCTGACCTCAGGAATGAACATTTATTAAGCACCTTCTATGTGCCAGGCACTGACCAGTAGCTTTCACATCAGTTCTCTCTCCAAACTTTCACAATGGCCCCAAGATACAGGTATGGTCACCCTCGTTTCACAGATGAAGAAACTAAGGCTCAGAGAGATGTTGTCACTTGTCTGAGGTATCACAGCTCAGGACCCGGGTTTATTCCCAGTCCTGCCATTTTCTTAACCTGCCCTGCCCCAGGAGGGGGTGCATTCCTTTCTCCCTCTGTACAGAGGTCCCACTTCCTGGGTAATCCAAACGGGCTCTGCAGGTATAGACTTGCCTTTGAATCCCTTTGGACCTGGTTACTTAGAAAACCCATCCCTTCTTCCAAAGTCACTCAAAAACCCTGGGATGAGGGTGCAGCCCTCACAATCACAAGTTAGGCGGGATTTCTGGAAGCCTCTGCCCTACAAGCCCCAGCTCTCCGTATAGTCCCTCCATTCCAGACACTGGCTCTCTCACTCCCTCACTGCTATTTAGTACCAGTTTTCCCAAGGGTTAAAAATGGGAACCAAATAATTTATTTCAAGATCTTCAAAAACAAATTCAAATTTTTTTTAATTATGTCAAATTAAGGCCATTAAAAGTTAAGCTGTGTACCGAGAGCATTTTCCTGGGAAAGGTGCTGTAACATCATTATTTCTCCCCAAAACGCACTTACTGTACATTTCTCAAAGCCATCAGCCTTGATTGAAGGCTAATGAAAAAGCCGTCCTGCGTCAGTTTATTCCTTGTATCCATTAAGAATAATTACGGCTGAACAATTTTTGATGCCTGTAACCTTCGAAAGCGTTGCTAATGGCATTATAAATTGCTCCTTGTCCAATGACTACGGCGAGATACTTAATTCAAAGGCGCTCTGTCAACAGGACTGATTTGTGTGGCTAATGAGTGCGTTTAAAACAACAGCCTCGGCTCATGCATCCGAATGTCAATAAGAGGACGAGGTTCAATAAGGAGGCTTGTCCGTAACAATTAGCAGGGACAAGCGCTCCGGATCAGGCCCATTTTGTGGCTTTCACAGTCCTCTTCTCAAGACACCACCAGCAACCCCAGGGCCCAGACACTACGCTTCACTCCTGGGTTGGGGTTGGGACCAGGGCAGAGGAGGAGGTATTGCCTAGAAAGAATGTTCAAGGCAGTGATAACTAGAAGGCTAGCTACCATGTATCACACACTTATCAATTCTGTACGCATCCGTTGAGCACCTTCTGTATGCAGGTTCTGGGGGATACAGGGGTAAGTAGCAGACTTAGCAGACCCTGGCCTCCCTGAGTTTACCAGCTGGTGGGGCTGGCCGACAATGAACTAAGCCGTAACCAGTGAGGCTGGTAAGTGTTGTAGTGGGGTGGGGGGCGTGCAGACGGCAGAGGATGCAGTGAGAACAGGGTGCCAGGGGGCAATGTTTAAGGTAAGGATGAAGGATCATTAGGAGTTAGCCAGGCAAGGAGGGGGAGCGTCCTGCCTTCAGAGGAAACAACCCCTCAGGAGGAAAATTCATGATGAGAAAACTATAGGAAGCCCCACCTGCTGGAGTGGAGGGAGGTAAAACAGCACGTGTTGGCAGAGGCCCAGAGAGGGAGGGGTGGGGAAGATGGAGTGTGGGCTGTGGGGGTGGGCCAGAGGGATGGAAGCATTTTAACGTGCAGGTCTCTCCCCAGTTTCAGAATGCCCTCTCCTTGCCTGGTCCTTAAAAGCCTCAGTGCCAATGCCACCTCCCCCAGGAAGTCTGCCCTGATTTTTCCTTGATTTCTTGTCAACCTACAACCTTCAGCTAGCATCAAGGTTGAACTTGTTAGCATCTCCTTGTTTCTTGCATGTCACATAGACACTTATCTCCTTAAGAATAGAGACAGAGGGCTTCCCTGGTGGCACAGTGGTTGAGAGTCCGCCTGCCGATGAAGGGGACACGGGTTCGTGCCCCGGTCCGGGAGGATCCCACATGCCGCAGAGCGGCTGGGCCCTTCAGCCATGGCCACTGGGCCTGCGCGTCCGGAGCCTGTGCTCCGCAACGGGAGAGGCCACAACAGTGAGAGGCCCGCGTACCACAAAAAAACAACAGATCCTCATTTTACCAAATGAGGAAACAAAAATGCCAAAAGGTGAAACAACTGGCACCCTTCGCTAGGATGCTGTGTGAGAGCTTGGATCCCAAATCAGCTCAGTTTCTTCTACCCTCCGTTGCCTCCCCAGCATGGTGGCAGTGGAATGCAGCAGGCAGGGGCGTGCATCGGTGTGCGTGCGCATGTACACGTGTGTGCAAGTGTGTGTGTTTGCAGGTGGCAGGGTGCAGCCACACACCGTATGGCTGTTGGGTGTGGGGCTTTGTCCCAGGACAGCCCTGGGCCTGCCGAGAGGGTTCCAGGTGTTTGCCTGCAGGAGCCGAGGGAAGCAGACACCGTGGGGGCCACAGCCCGCCCACCGGAGCCCGGAGCCTCCAGGGGTTCTGCAGGTGCAGAGGCAGCGGGCAGGTTTCAGAGGACAGGCTGTCATGATCTGTCTCCCCACTTCTGACAACAAGCCTCAGATTTCTATCTCAGTAGAGAGGTGCTAGAAAAATCCCAGGAGGAAATGATAAAGAGGGTGTTTGTTCCAACCCATCTCCAAAGAGATATTTTGTTCAGAAAGCCCTTCACTTCGACTACTGCGAAGAGACAGCGAGAAAGCCAGTGCCATGTTGAGATCCGTGCTTGTCTTCCATTTGCTCCAGGACGGAGGCTCCATTCTCTGCCTCGGTGAACGGAGGACAGTTTTGAGCCCTTATCTTAGTGGACCTCTGCAGCGTCTGACCCTTTTCACCTTAAAACGTCCTCTTCTTCCACTTCTGTGACAACTCTTCTGAGTTTCCTCCAAGATCTCTAACCAATCTCTCTTGGTTTCCCAGACTGGGATTTTTTTCCTCTGCCTTATTCTTACTTTCTACATTCCTCTCACTTCCATCCTGTGTTGTCTTCTCTCTCCATGCCTCCTCTTTGGGTAAGTTCACCTATCCCCACAGTTTCATGTGTCACCTGAAGGCTACTGGTCCTATAATGTCTCACTCCAGTCTGTGCTCCTCTGACCTAGATGAGCCAACCACCCTTCTGAACATCTCTGTTTGGATGACTTACAGGGAACACGGGGTCGGCATGTCTGAAGCAAGTGTCACTATCGTCCTCCCCAGCCAGCTCTCTTCCTGTGTCGTCCATCTCACTAAACGGTACCATCATCCATCCAGTTGGCCGAGTCAAAACTCGGGATGTAGGAAAGTCTGGCTTTAGATCTAGGCTCTACCACTCACCAGCTGTGTGACTTTAGCAAGTTACTTAACTTCTCTGAACCTCAGCTTCCTCAGCTGCAAAGTGGGGATAATAACGGTTCCCACCTGATGAGCTTTTGTAAACCATGAATGAGTTAATGTATAAAGTTAGGAGAATAACCTCTGTATCCAATCGGTCACTACTTGGATCAGTTCTACCCCCTGAATGTTTCCTAATCCTTCTTCTCTCCCACCATATTGTCAATACTTAGACCTTTAGGACTTACTTCAAACACCACCTGACAATCGTGCCTCCCACTCGTCTTTCCCCTTCGTTGTCCAACCAGAGCGGGTCTGCAGGATGAATGACATCATAACCCCTCTGTGGCTCCTGTTGCCATTGTCACAAAGTCCAAGTTTCTGACCCCAAGTTTTGTCTAACGAGGCCCTTTGGGGTTCTGCCCCCTGCTTACTTACCCAGGCTCCTCATTGACCGCCCGCTCTGAGCCCTGGGCTTGAGCCAGGTTACTTGCTTTTCCAAAAGAGAAGGGCCTCTGGGCCTCGCCATTCCCACTCCCCCGCCCACCGCATCTGCTGCTCATCCTTCAAGTCTGGGCACAGGTATCAGCCCTCTGGGAGACCTCCTATGGGGGATGCTGGGATGAACCACCCAGAACCGCTCTCAGGACCGAGGTACTCATTCCCCAATTACCGGGAGCAGGGGCGCTAGCTGCACCTCTGGTTATACCGCTCCCTGGGGAGCCCACAGCCAGTGGCTGAGCTATAAAGGCCCAGCTCCCTTGCCTAACTCTGGACAACGCTGGCTTTCCCAGCCCCAGGGCTCCCTGTGGGATTGGCTGAGGCCTCTCCCCCAGCCAGGTCTGCTTCCCTCCCTTCCTCACATGTGCGGTTCCCAAGACCACTCCCCTGGAAACTTGCCCCACACAAGCCTCCATCCCAGAGTCCATCCCCAGAGACCTTGACCTAAGCCACCTCCCAGAATGTCCCTGCACCCTAGGCTGGGTTACATTCCCTTTCTTGGAGCCCCCAAAGCCTCTTTGCTCCACTCTGCCAAAGCTCCTATGACGTGGGATGAAATTACGTGTCTTTGACCATCCCCCACTAAGTGGAATCTGCTTGAGAAGGACCACACTTACTCATCTCTGTCTGTACAGCACTGGGTTTGGTGCCTGTAATGGCCCCCTGATACTTAGACTCAGAGGTTTTTATGTAGCCATTTCAAGCAGGGATTTTTCATGTGCCTTACACAATAGATCACTGAACATTCCACCCTGTGTTATTACCAAATAATGGATAAGATAAACATGCCAGGGCTTCATTCCATCCCTGATGCTGAAGGATGGGGGGCGGGGACTTGGGGATAAGAGATGGGAAGAGACTTGAGAAGAGAAGGGAGAGACCAGAGATAGTGTAGGGATGAGCGAGGAGAAGGGGTCTAGTGGGCAATGACTGCTAGCCGCGTGAATCAAAACAGCGCCTTTCACACTTTGATGCAAGCACTTCGGTGGCAAAACAGGCATATCAAATACACCTGTGCTTTAGCCCGGCCTTTGCTGGGTGCTCCCTAAAAGTCAATGGCTCCTAGTTGCCCCCGGGATAAAGCCTAGACTTCTTAGCAAGTCCCATCGTGGGCCTCCCTCAGCTGACCCTTGCCTACTTTTCCCAGCCATATTTCCTGCCATGCTTCCCTCATATATATCTTCTGCTCTGGTCCCCTCCTCCAACACCCCCCGCAGCTATTCATATCCTCCTGCCTACACATGGGGCACCTCCTTCCTGGGATGCCCTTCCCCACCTCTGCCGCCAGGGAATTCCTATTCAACTCAAGCCATGCTCCCACCCCAGATTCCTCCAGGAGATTTCCTTTCCTCCTCTGATATTTTTGGTACCACTTTGCACTGGGATCATCTGTTGTCTTGTCCGTGTCCCTAGCAGACTGTGAGCTCCGTGCACATTCATCTCTATCCCCAGCACAGCACTTGACCTAACCCAGAGCAGCAGCTCAGACCCTATTGGCTGAGGAGGTGAAAGACATGTCTCTGCATCTGAGCCGGCTCAGGGCATGCCTGTGGGTATGATCTTCAGCTCCCTGGGATGTGGGTTGAAAGCTTACAGCATTCTGGTAGCTCTGGAAAACATGGAGTTAGGGGCCTGGCCGAAGTCTCCAGAGATGAAGATGGAAAAAGGTACCATGGCCTGGGTGGTCAGAGCAACACGTTTCCATGTAGACCCCACTTGGGGGAGGTCACATCCATGGTGTCCATAGGGCACCTGCCCCAGCATCATCACGATCGGTAGTATTTCTACTTCACAGCAAGCCTGAAGCCAGTGTGATTAGCAGCCCTATTTTACAGGTGGTGAATGAGGCCCAGAGGCCTCCTAAGTTCCTTCCAGCTCCAACATTCCTTGATTTAATGACTCTTCCTGGACGTGATACATGGAGACCATCCGTGACTCTGGCCAGGGAGACCATGATCTCAGTGCTGGCCCTGGCTCTGGAGTCTTCGGCTGGGAGCCCAAGTCCTCTACAAGAAGAGGCAATGGAACTGAGGGACCAAGGAGACATCTCTTCCCTTTAGTAGGGCTCACCCTGACCCTCCAAAACTGGTTTGCTCCCGGAGACCTGGGCAGGTTTGCTGAAGCCTGGCTTAAGAGCCATACTTGGCCCCATAAACCTCCCAGGAGCCCTAAGACCAACCTCGAGATGTTTTTTACAGGACAACTGATGTAACATGCATGACTGGGCTTCTCAAACTGCAGAGTGTCACAAATATGGAAGTTATTATCATTATTGCTATTGTATTCGTATGTGTTTTTTATTTTTAAGGAGGGTTCCTGGCATTCCCTTTGTTCGCAGAAATAGATTCAAGAGTCAGCCTGAACATGGAGATTTCAAACAAGCCACTGAATAGAATCTCTGATTACTTTTTTAAGTATTAGTTTTTATTCTAGAAAAATCTCAGACTTGCCAGAGATTAAAGGAGAAAGATAAACGATCAGGATGATTTTGAGGTTTGGGGTTTTAATTAGCGAGTGTATATATTTTAATTCATAAAGGCTGTGTGGGTGCCAGAGGAGTAATGTGGGTATGTACACATGCGTGGGTGTGACACACCTTGGCCGTAATGCCCAGATTTTGAGTTCCCCAAGGGCAGGGACCGTGTCTTCTTTCTTGTCCCCTGCACAGAGGCTGGCATATGACTGACGCTCAATAATTACTTGTTGAGTGAAAGAAGGTGAAGACAGTCAGTCAATAAGAAAGAGCTGATGTAGCAACCTTCCCCTGGGCAGCGTCTTGATGGGCCGTGACCTTCTGTCAGTTACCAGCAGTAGGGTTGGGGCAGGGGAAAGAAAGGGGCTGAATTGCTAATGCTATGACTCTGCAAAGTACTAGGAACTGTTTCCCAGTGTTGTTGCTGCTGGGTCCCACCCTATAAGAGGTTGGCATCTTCTCAATCCCCCATCCTCACCACACGAGCACACACACGCTCTCATGCACGTGCGCACACACATTCGCGTGCACAGCCACTCCTCTGAGGGCCTGAACTGCTTCTGTCCTTCCTGACACCATCATCTACAGGCTCTGTGTCACTCCTCCTCACTCTCTGAAGACCTTAGCACCTGGATCTCGGTGTACATCCCAAAGGAACTCAGTGTGGGAACTAATGATCTGTCCAACCCTAGGACTCTCAGGGCATTAACTGTGCTAGGTTGGAAAATGGTTGCACTTCTTTCCAGCTCCTCCCATCAAGAGGAGGAGCCCATTTCTCTACTCCTTGATTTGGGGGCAAACCTTATGACTCGCTCTGGCCACTAGGATGCAGAAGAGACGATGCTGCACTTGTTCTCAATCTGGGCCTGAGCTGGGGGATGAGAGATACAATATCTGGCCACCCCAATAACTTGGCCAACAGTCAGCCAAACCCCAGACCTGTGAGTGAAGCCATGTCAGACCAGCCAGCACCCACCAGCACCCACCAGCATGCTGCTGACCTCAGACACGTGAGGGAGCCCAGCCAAGACCAGCCAAGCCCGGCCAGTATCAGCAGAACCTCCAGCTGACTCTACACGGTTGATGTTTTAAGCCCCCCGGTCTGTGAGTGGTTCTTTATACTTCAGTGACCCCTGCACTGCACCTCAGCCCCCGCTCCACAGCCCTTGCTCTGTGCCACTACCCAGGACCACACGCCTCTGACGCGGGGAGCCTCTGTCCACCCACTCTCTGGCCTGAGCCCCCTCACCCTCTCACTGCCACCACACCTGTTCTTCAGTTTCATCAAAACCACCAACAATTTCTTCCCCTCTAATTTTTCCCCATCTGCCCTTCCTGCCTTCCTTTCCTTCCCAATCCCACCGAGATCCCATGATCTATTACATCACCCACTCTTTTGCCAAAGCCTACAATGCCTTCAGCCCTTGTCCTTCCATCACACTCTCAGAGAAATCCCCTTTCTGAGTCAATCCAACTGTCCACCTTCTAGGCTTCGACACCTACGCCGTCAAACACTGCTGCAGGAAACTGTCCAGCCTCATGGGCAGCCTTCCCGCCAGTTCATGGTTATCACCTGAGGCCCCACTGTTGCCCAGTGGGTAACACAGTGCCCAGTGTTTGCCTGGTTGGCTTCCTGTCATATGAACCTCTGAGATTTACCCTTCCCTCTCTCCTTAATGCCCCACTTACTCCACAGCCAGTGACCTCAGCTACTCCACCAAGAAACAGCGCCACCAGAATCCTGCCCATGCCTGTAAACTTGCCTGCCTCCTGTGCCTGTCTTCCTCTGACTTTGCACAATCAGAAAGCCCTCCTTCCTACCTGACATCACTCCAGGACAGTCAGTGTGACAAGTGTCAAGTGTGTGGAGCACAGATTCCACTGTCAGATGATCTGAGTGGGTAGAAAGTCCCCTGCATACACGGCCTGGCCCAGCAACAGACAAGTGGTCGGAAGGGCTAAGAGCTGAAGGGCCATTCCTCTTCCAACAGAGCATCTCCTTCTGTCTTTCCCTCTCTGCCCGTCTCTGTTTCTCTAGGTTAATATGTCTGTTCCTCAGGTTCTCATTCTGTGTGTGTGTGTGTGTGTGTGTGTGTGTGTGTATGTGTGTGTGTGTGTCTGGTTTGTATATGTGTGTGTTTCCCTTTCTCTCTCTCTCTCCACACACACACACACACACACACACACACACACACACACAGTCAAGTGGAGGCCTGGGGTGTGAAGAGAGATGAGTCTGGAAGGGTGAACAAGGAGCCGATCAGGACCTAACATGTCTCAACAAGGAATCTGGGATTAATCCTGAAGACAGTGGGAGACTTGAAGGATTTTAAGCCCGGGAAGAACACAGTTCAATTTGCATTTTAGAGAAATCGCTGTGAGAGCAGAGTAGAGAATGGGGCAAGACTGGAGACAAAGGAACAAGCCTGAGGCCGTTACACGGATCCCAGCAAGAGGTGGTGGAGCTCAAGGAGAGTGGGGCAGGTGGGCAGAGAGAGTAGATGGATTGGGGAGATATTGGGGGAGGAGAGAGAGAGAACAGAGACAGAGAGACAGGGGCAAGATACGTAAGAAGGGACAGAAAGGAGAGAGGCAAAGGTACAGAAAACGAGAGAGAGTCCATAGGAGACAAAGAGAACAGAGGGAAAAGCGAAAACAGGTAAATGGAGAGAGGAAGAGAAAGACAGAAATCCATCCATGGGAGAAACCGGACAGGAAATGTTGGGGGCAGGGCTGCAGGATGGCTGCCAGACCTCAGGTGCAGAGCCTAAGGGATGGAGGCGGGCAGGGGATGGAGAATAGAGGAGTGGAGGGGAGGGAGGGGTGGGCGGGAGGGAGGGGTGAGGGAGGGCCAGGAAGCCCAGTGGCCACAGCCTCAGCTCAGCTCCTTCACCGGCTCGCACCTGCCGTTCCAGCCTTTACATGTTGGGAGACAGATTCAGAACTTGGAGCATGTTTGAGTTTATCCAGCAGGGGAGCAAGCCAGAGCTGGATATTTCTCATTTGGGTGGTCCCCAGAGACCCGAGTCTCCATTAGTGAAGTGGAGAAATTATCGGGGATTTATTTCTGCTCCTTTCGTGGTAGAGGGGTGGGAGAAAAACCTGAAGGAGAGAGACGCTCGCCTCGGAGAACAGCACAAAAATTCAGCTGGAACCGGGCTGCCCAGTTCTAGAGACGAGGCCATCAGTCCATCTGGGACCAATGACAAGGCCCCCTCCCTCCACTCCCACACGCCCTCCCCAGCATGGCCTTGCCTCCCACCCAAGAGAGGAGGAAGACCACAGTCCCGGCTCTCACAGACTCTCTGCTTTTCGGAGACGTCACAGATGCCAGGCCCTCGTCCAGGCCAGGTCTGCAAGCTCGCTGTGCTTCCCACTCACCACGCGACGGCAGGCAAATCCCTCGGTCCCCCTGAGTTAAGAGAAGGGCGAAACCTCACGATTGGCCCTGGAGGTACCACATGCCAAACGCCTCTGCCAAAGTCACTTTGTGGAAAAGCCCTCTGTAACTGAAGGGTGCAGGCCACATGTGATCTGTCCGGGAAACTGAGGCCAAAACAGGGCCCCTCCTCCAGCAGCGGGTATCGGACCTCACCCTGGCCCCTGGCTCTCAACCCCACTTGTTCCCTGTGTGCGTGTCTTGTCTTTCTGCACAGCTAGATAGATGGAGGGTCAAGGCTCAGGGAGAAAGCTCAGAGGCTGGGGAGGAAACGTACATTCAAGCTGCCTCTCGAGGAGCATCTCAAGGCATCTCAGAACTCAAGGGGTCTTCTGCCAGGCCAATGCCAGGGCTGGGGTCTGGGCAGTCTTGGAGGGAACAGACAGGAGACTCCCTGGAAGAAACCAAGTGACACACACCTGCCTGGGGAGAGCCTGAACCATTGCACAAAAGAGAACAAGCCTTGAGACCATCTGCTAGAAGTAGCATTTAACTGAGGACCTCTGGATGCAGGCCCGAGGAGGGGCCCTCGCTCAGCTGGGAGGGCAGCCTACTCTCCCAGTGCCGCACCCACCTCACCAGATTCTGGACAACAAAAGGAACCCACCAGCCACGTCTGGGCTGGTGGGGTGGGGGCGGGAGGGCTGAGACAAGTGTGAGGAGCAGCGCAGGACTCTGTCCATAAACATCTCAATAGCGTGATTAACTGAGCATCGCAAATTGTAACCCTTTCCTTTAATGCACTTTCCCTGAATTACCGCGAGGAGCCGGCGGCCGAGGAGCCCCGTACAAATTGCTGGAATGGGCAGTTAAGCGGAGAGGTCGGAGGTTAAATGAACACGGTCGTTTATGAAGACACAGCCCGAATCCATTTACATTTTAATATTCTCTCAGTGAGACGGAAAGCCACTTTTGAGGACAGCTTGTTTGGAAATCCCATTAACGGGTTATTTATGGGGCTCGTGGCTGCATGACCCTTGCCCTTGTTTTGTTAAACATGAACCAGACATGAATCAGACGGGCAGCGGGCTAGCCGCTATTGTTTCCCGTAGCACGAAATGTCATCCGATTCAATTATTCTGAGGCTGACACTTTCTGAATTATCACCCTCATAATGCTCAATTTTCCCTTTTTTCCCCTTTGGTCAACCTGATTATTTCTGTCTTTGTAGAAAGCTGACTCTCAGAGCAGCCGTTTCCCTGCCATCAGCTGTCGGCGGGGCCGGGGAGGCCTCAGACTGGGGCTGGACAAGGCCCCGCAAGGCTGCCGGCCTGGGGGTTGGATGGCTCAGGTGGCACTGAGGAGGAACCCACACCGTGGACAGCCAGCGTCCTCTGCTCCCCTTGCAGGTCTAGGGACCAGCTCTGGTGCACTGCATTTCCTTGAGAACTGAATTCTTGAGCTCTGTCACTCAGGTCTCTGAAAAAGCCTTTTGATCAACATTAAAATTGATTTATCTGAAAAAAATGAGCTGGAAAGTTATCGTAAAAGGTACGGAGGGGGAAGCATTATTCTGGCACTTGGGGTTTCTTTGTGAAAAGTTCAGTGGATTACAAAGTCTTGTAGAGCCTAAAGGCAGAGTCTTCTTTGAATTTAAATGATATGATGGGGGCAGAGAATACTCAGAGAAGTAGGGGAACGCCCGGTGCAAGGTCACGCTCCAGTGTTTGTCACACGGAAACGAATTCATCAGTTCTCTGATGGATTTGCCTTAAATGGATGTAATTTTAAAAATAAAAAGGGGGGCTTCCCTGGTGGCGCAGTGGTTGAGAGTCCGCCTGCCGATGCAGGGGACACGGGTTCGTGCCCCGGTCCGGGAAGATCCCACATGCCGCGGAGCGGCTGGGCCCATGAGCCATGGCCGCTGAGCCTGCGCGTCCGGAGCCTGTGCTCCGCAACGGGAGAGGCCACGGCAGTGAGAGGCCCGCGAACCGCAATAAATAAATAAATAAATAAATAAATAAATAAATAAATAAAAATAAAAAGGGATCCTTGTGTCCTGATTCCCAAGATTAGGCCCCTGGCCTGGAGCTATCTCTCCCCGGCACTTTTTAGTGTCCACACTGAGCACTCACAGAACCAGCAGGACTGTTTTACGGGCCTGGTACCGGTGAAGAGAGTAAGGCTTCTCTCTGGTTCAGGAAATCGGGAGCCTGTCCATCTGGCCAGAGCTCCACTTTCAGCCCCATGTAGTGCAGTCCAGCTCTGTGCCAGAGCTGGGTGCTGGGAGAGGTGAGGGAATGGGTGCCCATCACCTCTCCACATCCCTCCCCCACCCCAGCCATCTAAGCCATCATTTCAGAGCAAGGAAGGACTCCAAAAGAGTATCCTGAAACACAGGGGAACACTGGGACCCAGAGATAGGGACAGAAGGAGCTCACGTTTACGGTTTGCGAGGGAAAGAGCTGAGACAAAAACACAGAGTTTATCTCCTGGGTGTGACCCTGGGATCACATAGATAGCCGGCATGGCATCTGTTTTTCTGGAATAAAATAAATGCTAGAACCCAAGGAAGAGCCCTGGGGTGGGCTTAGAATAACAATGCCAGTAGCAGGGCAGCAGAGACCTGTGCCCCTTTACCTTGACTCTCCATGACGCACTGAACTTTCCTTGCCCAGGGGCTCTCTCTGGTCCCTGGAGCTCACTTTGATGCCTTCAAGGTAGAGGCCAGAAACACCAAGAAATTAAAACCACCTTGAGCAGCCTTGGAGGGATGGCTTTGGGGATTTGGTGTGTACATACCCCAGCTCCCTCACCCTTCGTGTAGGCTAACTCTGGTGCATTTTCTACTCTGCTCCCAGAGCTGCCCCCAGAGGTAGCTGCCTTGCGGTTGTGCCTTAGAGGATGCCTTTCCTTCGGCATCTCACGTCCCCCCTCTTCTACCTTCACCGTGTATTCAAGTCCTTGTCTCAGGGTCCTCTTCTGGGGGATCCCAAACTAAGACAGTTACCCTAACGAGGGCTTCCTGCATGCCAGAATCTTTACAGGCATCTCCTCTCAAATGATCCATGAAATAGGTGCTAGGATTACTCTGTTTGCAGATGACAAGACTGAGGATGGAAAGTCAAATTCTTGCTCAGGGTCACAGAGCTGTTTGGGGGCAGGGCTGGGATTCTAATCCAAGCAGCAAGTCCCTAAAACCTGTGCACCTAATCGTCGCATTAGACAGTAAATGTAAGGTCCACACACTTGAAGGGGGTGGGCCCCATTGTCTGGGGGTATCTGACCTCAGCAGTTAGACCACTCAAGGACGTACACACAGTGGGTCAACTCAAGGTGGGCAGGAGCAGGCCCGCCCCCCAGGCCCAGGTGCAGGGAAGGCTGTCAGAGCACCTGCATTTCCTGGGGAACTCTCTTCCCACCACTTTCTGCAAAAGCCTTTTGACCAAGTTTAAAACAGCTTTCTCCTTACGAATTGGCCGTCTGAGGAATTCTCCAGTGGTTAATTCGATCTTAATAGAAGCTGATTTTTTTTTCTCCCAGAAGAAAAGGGAACAATACATCTTTAGAACGGGTTTATAAGTGTCATGATTTTTCTACTAATTTACCCTGCATTCTCTGCTTTAAAATGTGAAATTACCTCATTGTGTCTCTGAATATCCTCTGTGCTTGGGCCTGAAATTAAGCTCGCCGTAGAGAAGCCTAAATGACCACAATTTGCTATGTGAAATGCCCTGATTGCAAGCGCAATCCCCAGCGATCCCAGCCCCAGCGTGGCCAGACTCCTCTCACTCACTGATTGGCCTTCCCCATCGGCTTTGCCAGACACACCTGGTACTACCTGCCGCGTGGGGGGAGGGCAGCAGGGGCCAGGAGAAATGGCTGCCCCCACCCCGCACCCCCTACCCCTGGCCACCTCCCAGGAACCAAAGATTATACGCTCCCTGATCAGCCACCCAAACTTGTGTTGGGTAAACAGGGTGGGCAAACAGCCCCCAGATCCCCAGGGGCACCTCTCACCAAATCTTACAGCCAGCACAAGTTTTTCAAACCCTCAATAACATCATGACTGTCCTTCATTCTTTCTGGGTTGCTCTGTGGTCCCCAGCTCCTGGCCTCTCGTGAGAAGACTCACTGTCACTAGATGCCAGACCGCTGAGGTACCAGGCCTTGGGTGCTGTGGGATCTGGAATCAGTCTCTCCAAGTTCAAACCCAAGCAGTACCCCTTGCTGTCTGTGTGACTTTGGCTAAGTCACTTCACTTCTCCGTGTCTCAGTTTTCCTCATCTGTAAAATGGGGACAGTAATACTACATACAGAATTGTCAATAGGATTCATACATGCAGTTAACAAAATGGCTCTGCTGGGCACTCAGTAAATATTCAGGGGTCTTATTTCAGGCCACATATTCAGGTGTGCAAAACTTTTAACTCTATTTTTCTGTAATGCACACTAATATCTACCTCAAGGGGCTCAGTTCCCATGTAATTTTTTAAAGTTCTCCTTTGGGGGAAGAAAACTCATTGACCTGGAAGAGTCAAGAGGTGGAGGTTGACCCAACTCATCAACTTTGTCTCATCTGTCCAGAAGCAGACACCCCTGCTGCCTGCTTCAGGTTTCCAGGTGCATGTTCCAGGCCCCTCATCCCAAGACACAGACGTCCCTAAACTCAGCACCAGACCTCTGCCTGGGCTTGGAAAGCAGCCCTTCCTCCACCCAACTATTCCCAAAGGACCAGCAGTTCCCTCTGGGCTCCTGGGCCTTTTTGACCATTTTAGTTTCAGGAACAAAAACAGCCTGTGGCTTCAGCTCCAAGATCCTGAAGCAGCAAAGAGCAGCTTTTATCCCTCCCCCCACTGCAGGTGCCCCGTCCCAGCTGGTACCCAAGGCTGCATCCTAGAATCGCAGAGTGGGAGAGGCTTTAGCTGGCGGGTTAGATTCCCAGAGAGGCTGTAACAAGGTACCACAGACTAAGTGGCTTAAACAACAGAAACTTGTTGTCACAGTTATGGAGGCTGGAAGTCCAAGATCAAGGTGCCACCACGGTTGGTTCCTTTTGAGGGCCGTCGAGGAAGGATGTGTCCCAGGCCTCTCTCCTAGCTTCTGGTAGATTGCCGGAAATATTTGGTGCCCCTTGACGTGTAGACGCAGCACCCCCATCTCTGGCTTCCTCTTTACATGGTGTCCTCCCTGTATGCATGTCTGTGTCTCAACTCCCCCTTGTTATAAGGCACCAATCATAATGGATGAGGACCCACTCTGATGGCCTCATTTTAACTTGATTACGTCGGTAAAAGTCCTATTTCCAAATAAGGTCACATTCTGAGATATTTTGGGGTCTAGGACTTCAACATACAAATTTGGGGGCAACACAGTTCAACCCATAACAGCTGGCCATCCCTCTTATTTCATAGATGAGGATGCTGATGGCCAAGGGGAGAAGGGTTTGCCAAGTGCAATCAACTAGCTGGTTCCGGACTCTCATATGTGTGTTTTATCTCTGACCTTTTGACAGCATTGGCCCGGGGGAGGTTTGAGAGGCCTAAAGGAATAGATCTGGCCATGACCCAATAGGGCTGACGGCAACAACATCTCTGATGGGTCCCATCCGGGCCCAGAAGCTGGGCCCACGCATCCCAGCTCCAAGCTGAGTGTTCATAATGGTCAATCAGCCTGCACCAAAGAGCTTTTTAACAAACATCATTCATCTTATTGCGATGCCAGCGATTGGACCGACTCACACGCAGGGAACACAAGCCCTGAATGCAGCATTAAAGTGATTTTAATGCTCACCATCGAGTGCCAGAGCCGGGGTCTCCCGTCTCCACCGCAGCCCATCTTGACGTGGGAGTTGGGCTCCTGAAAGGCAATTTTGTTGATGCTACTGGGAGGGGCATGCAGGTCCGGAAACTCATCCATCATCCTAACGGGCTTCGGGATGGACTGGGAAGATAAAGCTTTCATCTTCTCTACCAGGCAGAGCCTCTTCAATTAGGCGCTGCGGGATGAAGGGGAGGGTGGAAGCAGGGACAGCCTCCCGAGGGGTGGAGGGAAGGGAAGGAAGGAGATGGAAATTCCTCCTGTGCAGAAGAGCCTGGGTATTAGGAGGACACCGCCTCCATCCTGTACAATGAGCACAGTGTGGAAAATGAGGTGTTAGGGGAGATACAGGGTCTGAGTTTCAGAGCAGCTCCTGGGAGAGTGAGCGGAGGGCACAGGAAATGGTAACAGTGGGGGAAATTGTCTTCAAAACACCCAGAGTTTATTTGGGTTCCTTCCTCTCCCCCCCCACAGGAAACTGATGGTATGGGGAGGGTTCTGCCTTAGGACACCACTAGCCCAGTCCTGCCCCTCCGAGATGTCTCTAGCCCCAGGGAGGAGTCCAAGTCTGCTCAGCAGCAGGGCTGGGAGCAGGGAACAGCTCAGAGTCTCTCAGCTGAAGGGGGTACCCGGCTGCCTGGAGGCAGAGGAGAGTACCCTAGGCTACCGGGGTCCAGAGGGAGAGGCGATGGATGACAGCAACGGGGCTCAGTGGCATTTTCGCTTTCCCCTTCCCCTCTGTCCTTCTTCCCTCCGCTCACAGACCTGCAGGAGGAGCCCCTGTCCTCACGAAGTTCATAACTGCCTGTCTAGGCACCCAGGACATGGCTCCCAACTCCTCAGGCCATCCCACCCAAGTGTCTCACCCCTAGGGAGTCCCCAGAACTCCCACAGAAAGAGATGAGCAGAAGCCTTCTCTCCCCACAGCAACACGTGTTCCTCTTGGTGACACCCCCTCTCCAGGAAGTGGACGACAGGAGGACACGGCTATGCCATGAAAAGGAGCCACCAAATTCCGAGGCTCCCAGGGTCAGGCTACAGGTGGGCTTGGAGGGAGCCAGGAGGACTTCCTCAGAGGAGGGGCTACGTAAAAAGCAAAGTTTACCTGAACTTGGACTTGGGGTAAGGTGTTCACACTGTTACTTATGTCTTTATCCTGACACGCTGTCACCTGCCATGACTAGACTATCCCAGAGTCAATTGATTATTGATCAAGTTGCCAATAAGCAGCTAGGGATTTACTGAGCAATATCCACTAGGTGCTTAATGGGCCAGTTAGCCAAGAAGCATTTATTGAAACTACCCAGTAGTAATAATAACAACAGTAATAATGGTGGCTGCCACTTACTGAGAACTTACTATGTATTCTAAGTGCTTTGCATGTTTAATTCATTGCCGTTCTTGCCTGCTCCATCTCCCATCATGCCCTGCCTCCTGTTTTAAGCTCCAGTAATACCTATCTTCCTACCCCACTGTTTCATATTTCACACTCATGCTGCTTCCCTGCTCAGAATGCCTTGCCCATCTTTCTTCAGCTGACCACCCTCTACTCATTCTACAGATGTCTGCTCAGGGTCACCTCCCCAGGAGGCTCACCTGACCCCAGCTTGAGACCAGAGTCCCTCCTACAAGTTCCCAACTGCACTCAGAGAGAAGAAAAATGGAGTCTTGACATTCCTGTGGCTTTACCCATGGCAGACATTACTAATGGATCACAGTACTTTCTGAGAACTTTTCGTGGCTCGGGGGGAAATGCCTGCCCTGAGTGCACACAGTGGTGATTAAATGAGACAATGCCTGTGCAGAGCTTAGCATAAGACCTGGCTCACGGTAGCACATTCAGCACTGTTGCATTCTCATGTCCCAACCCTGCCTGCCCTAACCCCACCATGGTCCACTTCTGTCACTTCCTTAGCATGGGTGAGAAAGAAGGACCCAATAGAAAAGAACGGAACAATAAGAAAGGGCCGTTTCTAGAGAAGAATGTGAACTAATAAAGCAGGGGAACAATGGCCTATATCCTCTGCCAGCAACCAGGGCCAGCAATCTACCTGTTTCTGGGTCAGAACAAGAGAAGGGCTCTCTGGGAAGGATGGGAGAGGAGGCCAGGATGGGGCAAGCGCTTGAGTTTTCCTGTTTCCTAAACCTCAGTAATATAACGACCACTTCGGGATCCTATATCCTCTACCCAGCACAGGACAGAGTGCCTCACACGCACATACTCACTCAATGGAGTTGATATGATCCCCATTTCACCAGCAGGGAAACTGAGGCCCTGAAGGAGTCTTTTGTCAGACATGGCCCTGGGATTCAAATATGGGGTTCTTGACTCCAAAGCCCCTCATCTTCCCCACAGCACACTCTGCCTTTCTGCATTCACCAAGATCGCTGGTCTTTGAAATAGAAGCCGGGTGGTGTTGAGGCTGGGGGCAGGGCCAGGGTAACTAACAGTGGGGGGTTGGGCGGAGTGGGAAAACAGCCCGAAAAATTTCACAGAGGCATATGTAGATAAGAAATAAAATTGTTCTAAAAAACGAACCAATAAATAAATGCAGACAACGAACTAGCATCTGCCTGCCCGACACTTGGCTTCTTTTTGTTCAACCTGATTTCATCCTCCCCCACCCACACTCCTGGCCAGAGGGCCCATTTAGGGTCACCTAGAAAGAGAGAGGAAGGGCAGGAGGCTCCCTAATCTCAGGATCCACCCTGTCGAGGTGACCGGGAGTCTCCTTTCTGAACACAGAAGCTGCTCCCTGGCGTTCTATGTAAATGAGCTGTTTGGAAATGTGCATGCATAATGGCAGAGCTGTCAGGTCGGGCTGGGGATTGGCTGGGATGGAGGAGGACAATAGATTTCACGCTCCGGGGTCAGGCCTGGGGGGAGGGGGCTGGGGTGCTCAGGAGGTGGAGGGAGAAGGAGTCGGGTGCTGGGTTAGCCTGGGCTGGGTCCCAGAGAGGAGGTGCTAGGGCGCAAGCCAGAGCCTCGCTGAGACCTGGAGCCTGGGGCACAGAGGTGACAAGGAGCAGGGAGCCGGTGGTGACAGCTGGGGTCGGGGGAGTGCCATGTGCCAGGGTGAGGGGGAGCGGCCTGGGGCTCTGGGGAAGCTGGACCACCCCCCCCCCCCCCGCGCCGGGTGCCAGGAACAGGCCTGGGGGCAGCCTCAGCGCAGCTGCATTGGAAACAGGCAGGGAAGACTCTCCTACATCAAGGGCGGCGCGTGCGCTCACCGCGGCATGGTGTGAGACCCAGTATCCCGGCATGGCCCATGCCAGCAGGAGGGGCCTGCCCAGGTCCCACAAAGCAGGATAAGGTTCAGCCCAGCTCCTGATACATCTAGAAATGCTCATAAATGGTAGGGCTGATATTTAAGACTTTCATTGCAGATAAAATTCAAGCGACTCCAGTGAAGCAGAAAGGAGGAATTTATTATAGTGTCCTGGGGTATCTCCTGGGCCCCAAAGGGGGACTAGAGCCAGCTCAGGTCTCTCTCCATTCTCTGCAGGGCCCCCTAAGTCTCCTCTCTCTGCAGACCTTCTCCTCCCGCTTCTTTGGCACTTGATGGAAGATGCACCCCACAGACCCTGAATTCACAGGGCTGTGTTTTCTGCCCCTTGCAGAACCTCGCAAGCTCTCAAGCCGAGTTCCAAATTATCTGGAGAGAAAAGCTGATTGGTCCAGCCTAGATCTGGGGTTCTTCCTGGTTTATCAGTCACAGCTGGGGGAATGGACATCATGTAATAGTCATTCATTTACTTATTCATTCATTCATGCAACAGAAAATTCACGGAGAACCTACTATGTGCCAGGCTCTGTGATAGGTGCCGGGGGTAACAGAAAAAGGGCTGCCCACATGGAGCTTACATTCTAGCTCAGGGAAGACAGACGAGAAAGAGCCAATTAAATGTGTAAGATGCCAGGACAACACGGCAGAGTAGAAGGAAAGAGAGTGCTGGGGAGGGGGCAGGGAATAAAATGCCCTTTTATAAGGCGGCCAGGGAAGGCCTCATGACCTCGGGAGACCTGAAGGGAATTAAGGAGACAGGCAGACAGGTATGTGAGGGAGCATTTCAAGCAGAGAAAGGCAGGTCCCAAGGAGGGAGGGCGTGGTGGGTTTGAGGAAAGGCAGGGAGCTCGGACGCTGCTGGAGCAGGTAAGCCACGAGGGCAGTGGAAGGAGCACGGGTCCCACAGGGGAGCGTCTGTGGCCCACTGAGGGGTGCGGAGCCGCCTGGGGATCTGAGCCTAGGAATGGCATCTTTCTGTTTCCCAGGGTGTCGCAGAACCTCCCGTGTGACCTCACATCGTCTTGGCCTCGCCGGCTCTAGTGTCCTTGACTTCTTGTTTTGCCCCAGCTGTCACACTGACCGACTCTTCAGGGGGGCCAGCCTCTAGCACAGCTTCAGGAACCCGGCAATCCTGCAGCCCGAGACCTCCTCCAGGGCCCTGGAGCCACAAAGAGTGACAAGACTAGGCGCAGCCCCAATATATACAGTGCTGCCCCATAAATGGTAGGGGGCCAGGAATCCTCCGGATCCTCCCTCCACTTCTGCGCCCAGAGAAAACCAGCACACCGGAAGGCGTGGCTTCTGATTGCTTCCGGGTCATCAAAGGGGTGGTTGACACAACCCAGAAGTGCAGGAGAATTGACATCCCGGGGGCAAACTTGAGGTGGAGACGAGAGGAAGCCTGAGGATAAATTCCCTGTCCACTCTCCCCCATCACTAGATATTCACTGGTCTGTTCCGTTGGCACGTAGGGTCCTGTACCCAAGAAGTTTCACGTGAGAGCAGCCGTCAGCTGCCCTCATTACACAACTGTGCTTTGTGAAGCTCAGTGTTGCACTTCCTGCTGTCTGCTCCCCTCTCCCCTCTCTCTGTCTCCCTCTCCACCTCCCTCCCTCTGGAGGCCCGGGGACTGCACTCTCCATTTGTGTGATCGTATGAGGTTTGTCTCAGGCTCTATTTTCCAGGAACCCGGGCTATGGCAGTTGGTACTAGGCATGGTCCTAGGGAACGGACCTTCAAGATGGGATTTAGTTGGATTGCTCCTTCTGAAGAGAGGAGGGACCCCATTGCTGGTGGAGGGTGAAGTGGTGATAACCTCTGGTACGCAGGGCTTCACGAGTAGCGATAAACTGGAACCTGTGGTTAAACGAGACGAGGTACAGGGGGAAGGTGAGGGCTGGGGAGGGATATGGAGTGTGTGTGGGGCTTGATCAGTCTGGAGGAAATTATAAGGATTGTGGTAAGAGCTGGCTGCTTCTGACAGCCTTGAAAGCCTTGTAAAAATAAAATGGTGGGCCCAGGAAAGCCGACTGACAACTTAAGGCATGCTTTGAAAACCAGGGGTCCCATGACATCTTTAAGGGAGATTCATCTCCTGCTGCCACAGGGCTGAAAACTGGACCCAGGATTTGATTTCATAATTTGATCATTAAGGGGGAGATCTGCAGAGATGAATGCACAATCTTACAGTTGTCCTTAACGTCTGTGACAGGTAAAGAGTGGGACCTTGATATATGGGATGAGGACATTTGGGGAGACAAGCTTGAAAATCTTGAGCCTCAAATTCCCTTCTGAGCCTTCTGTGCCAGAGGAAGCAGCCTCTGCCCCCACCCCTTGCCAGTGGAAAGCAGCCTCCTTTCACCTGGAGACCACACACTCCCCGAAGCAGAGTGAGCTGCAAAGACGGTGTTCAGAAAGTAGGATGCTTGTGATTTTGGAAGGGAGACCGTTACTGTTAAAGGAGCACTAATGTAGGACCTGGGAGTGAAAGGTAGAGACACAATGGAAGAAAGGAGGTCAGGGGTGTGAGAAGCAAGCCTGTTGGAAGGCTCATCTCTATGTACATTGAAATCACCAAGAATTGCAATGGGCCCTGTTGGAGAAACAGCGGACAAGAATTCTTAAATCTTCAGGGAATGGGAGTAGGGGTGACTAGAGGTCTATAGACGGTGCAACAGGAGGAGTATCAGAGGCATAAGTTTTGATGGCATGACTTCAAGGCAGCAGTTTTGGGGGGACACACGAGAAGGAAGGATCTGAGAGTAGCAATGAAGAGTAGGACGAACCCTACTCTAGAACCCTACCAGACTGAGGGTTCAAGGGCTGTGGTGTCAAGAAAGCCACCCCTTGGGAGCGTTGCAGGAAAAGCAGTGTCCCCAGCGGGGAGCATGGTTTCCACTAGAGTGAGAAGATGAAAGGGGTCATCCGGGTACAAGGGTGAGGATGCAGGATGTTTTGCTAATGACTAACCACAGAAAGCACAGCAGAAGTTTTTCTTGAGTAGGAAGGAGAGTCAGAGTCATACGGATGGACGTTCAGAGCCAAATGAAGATTAGAGGCCAGGGGCTGAGGTTGAACTGGGAGCTGGGGATTTTTGTGGTGATTAATATAAAAAGGGATAAAGGGCATGATGAGAGTCGTCTGGATAGGCTCCAATGAGATTGATGTGGTGAGGCTGTGAGTGTTGGGAAAGGAAAGGAAGGGGGCCTTCAGGAAATGGGGCTCTGGGATCCCTTCTTGACTCTTACCAAATACATACAAATCTGGCTACTGGGGCCCAACTGGAGGATCAGGCGAAGACGGGGCAGATCGTAGAGGAAGAGCAAGTAGTTAGGGTCTGGTGGGACCTGGGTTCGAATTCTCACTCTGCCTTGACTGGGTGATTTGGGGCAAGTCCCTGAACCTCTCTGAGCCTGTTTATTCACCTATAAAATGGAGAGTTCGTACCTACCTACCTCGTGGGATTCTAGGATTTACGAGGATTCTATGAGATGGGACATGCTGCGAAGGCAGCACAGAGCTCAGCTCATGCCAAGACCTGAGCTGTTTTGTGAAATGGACTGAACACTCGAAGAATCCAGACTGGTCCAGAGCCTCAACTACAGATCTCAGAAGGTCCCCCAGTTCCAACCCCTCTTTCCTCTGCAATGTCTGATGGAGTGCTTTGGACCTCAAATATTTATTTTAAAAATGGATAAGCTGAGAATACATGAAACCCACATTATGGAATGAACTACATACCATTTTCTAAAATGTTAATTTCCACATACAGACATAGCACGCTCCAAATGCTCTATAGAATGGGTCTGAAGTCTACACCTGGCTCACTGAGGTCTTAGTATATACCCCCAAGATAGACGTGACTCGGGCCACTAGAATCTCAGGTTGCTCCCTAATACTCAGTATGAATACATTCTGGACCGGTCACTTCCTTATGTCAAGATTTGTTCATTCATTCAGTAAATATTTATTCACTACCTACCGTGTGCCAGGACTTGTATCAGACAGTTCAGTCAAGAAAACAGAAACCGGGCTTCCCTGGTGGCGCAGTGGTTGAGAGTCCGCCTGCCGATGCAGGGGACACGGGTTCGTGCCCCGGTCCAGGAAGATCCCACATGCCGCGGAGCGGCTGGGCCCGTGAGCCATGGCCACTGAGCCTGCGCGTCTGGAGCCTGTGCTCCGCAACGGGAGAGACCACAGCACTGAGAGGCCCGCATACCGCAAAAAAAAAAAGAAAGAAAAGAAAACAGAAACCACTGTAGGAATTCCAAGGAGGGGGTTGCTTTCAAAATCTTGGAAGGGCTGGAAGGACACACATTAATGATGAAACCTGTTGCTGTATCATAATAAGTTACATGAAACAAGGAAGTGGCCAAAACAGTTGCAGCTACCCCAGGACCAAGGTGTATGCTTTGCAAGAAAACATGCAGAGGTCACCACAAACATCCCACATTTACCAAAGCCCAGGCATCAGCCCATCGCTGCTGGAGAAACAATGATATTGATTCTGCCTCTCTTCCATCTTCCAAATCTTGTAAATATGCCATTGGCAGAATCAAACCTGGAATCCTGATAGGAGGGGTTCTGGAAAATGTAGTACTCAAACTTCTAGCCTTTATGATACAAGAGTGTGCAAAGAGGGGAAATGGTGCTGAGCTGCCACTGACAATCCAGCATAGCTCTGTTCTTGGTGCTATGCTAGAAAACAAAGTTCCTGCCTTCATGGAGCTTATATTCTAGTGGGGAAGGCAGGTGTTAAAATAAATTTAGTATATATAATGGCATTAGTTAATGTAGTGAAGACACAGTTAGGTTAGAGGAGAGAGATTAACTGGGATGTTCTTTTAGTTAGGGTGGTAAGAAACTTGAATTAAGTGAGGAAGCCATGTGGATATCCAGGGGCATAACGTTCCATGCAGAGGGGACATCAGGTGCAAAAGCACTGAGTCAGGGAGAAGTTTAACTTGTTCAAGAAACAGCACGACCATTGTGAGCAGAGCAGAGGAAGTGAGGGTCCCGGGGCTGGATGGCACAGAGCCTTGTAAGCCATGGTAAGGGTTTTTCTCAAACCACGATATGGTGACATTTGAGCAAAAGAGTGATATGATGTGACTTATGTTGTAACAGCGCCACTCTAGCTGTTGTGTGGGAGTCAAGGTTGACCCCGAGATTTTTGACCTGAGTAACCAGATGACTGGTGGTACCATTTACTGAGGTGGGGAACTCTGGGTAAGAGGCAATGGGGGGCAGACGGAAATAAAATGTCTGGTCCTGACATGTTCAGTTTTACATATGTAAGTGGAGACGTGGGGTAGAAACTTGAACATACAGGTGTGGAATTCAAGAGATAATTCAGAGCCAAGGACAGACATTTAGGAGTCATCAGCCAACAGGTGACCTTTAAAACCACAAGACAGGATGAAATCACCCAGGGAGTGAAAATTGACAGAAGAGATAAGAGGTGGAGGACTGAGCCCCGAAACTTATATCAATGGCAGAGTATTCTCAGTCTCTTTAACTGAATTGCTCCAAATTCATACCTAAAGCCAGAGCCGCATCAGCTCTTCCTCATCTTAGCTCACAGCCCTGTGGAAGACTGAACAAGCCCTAGGGTTCCTACTCTTCCAGGAGTAGAACTCTGCCAGTCAACTACTGGTTTGCTCTCGATCCATCCCTACACTTCTCTGATCTGCTCAGTATCTCAGGAAACTACATTTCCCAAGCTCCCTCACCCTCTAGCTTTCTGGTTTGTTCTGCCAATGAAAGGCACATGTAGAAGATTGGAGGGTGGGTGGAGGTAGGGTATTCCCCCCCCTTTCATTCTGGCAGTGGCAGTGGTTGTGCTGCTCCCCCCACTGCCCCCCCAAACTCCAACTCCTGCAAGGTAGCCCCCACCTGACAGCCCCCACTGAAACTCCAGCTCCCCATGGATGGCCTCAACTTCTGGGCTTTGGTTACACCACCTCCTCCCACTGTCCCTACATCCCTGAGGGTAGTAGCAGCTTCTAGCTCTTGACAGTCTCTAGCATCTGCCTCACAGTCCCCTGTCTGGCTCCTCAGATCTTCTGTCACCAATTCCCTGCATTCAATTCCCTCTGTTCAAAAGACCTAGAGTGGTTTCTGTCTTCCTGGCTGGATGCTGACTGACACTGGGCCCTTTGGCAAGACATTGGCAGCAGGCGTCTGTAATCTATGAGTGGCTCCTCCTCTCTCTGCCTTTGCTTTTTCATGCAGTAGAACAGAGACACTCTGGACTACCCAGACTGTGGTGGAGAATGACTCCCAAGTCAAGGGCAACTGAAAAGAGTCTCCCCTATCATGCATAAGTCACTGACTCTATGTTATTTCCCATGTCACACTATCCCCTCCCTGCCTACCTTTTAACATCATATGTCTCCTAGAATTGGGGTCATGCAGTGTAGAGGAAAGGGGCTGAGAAATCTTGCCTCCAAGATTTACTGGGCATGTCACTTAACCTCTCTGATCCCCAGTGTCTTTACCTCTATAAAGTGGCCCCAAAATCTCTTTCTGATAGAGCTGTGGGATTTGATGTGATAATAGATATGAGAACTCCCAGTGGCTGACAAATAGTGGACTCAAACATTATTCCTTCTTGACGGTTATCCCCACACTGCTCAGTGTTCATTCCCCCAGTCCTTGAGTCATCCAACCCCCATTCATTCATTAAGTTTACAAGCACTTAGTGTACATCTATTATGCACTAAACAATACTGAGGGGAGAGATACACTAATGAATAAGACACAGTCCTGCCTCCAGGGAGTTCAGAGTCTCCCAGGAGAAGTTGTACAGGTCCATCAATGACCGTACCACAGGCAGAATGAGGCACAGGAAAAAACCAACTGAACCAATAGGAATTGAGAGCGAGAGAAAACTTTATGAAGGATCAGCAAAGACCCCATGCAAGATTTCTTAACTTTTTTTTTATGCCATGGGTCCCCCAGGAAAGCCTGTGGCTCCTTCTCATAAGGAGAAAGTAAGATCCATAGGATTACCAGGAGAACCAATTTCTCTTTTTGCAGTGCCACACAGCTTGCAGGGTTTTATTTCCCCAACCAGGGATCGGATCCGGCGTCCCAGCAGTGAGAGCACTGAGCCTTAACCACTGGACCACCAGGAATTCCCAGAGAACCAATTGTTTTGAAATACAGACATCAAAATATTAAAAATTGTATCTGTGAAATAGAAATATAAAAGCTTCTTTATTAATATATTAAATAGTAAGATCTAGTGGTGTTCTTAAAGCAACTATAATTTCTAGGTAGTTTAAATGATATTTCAAGATATCTGTTACAACTGCAATGTCTGTAATTTCCATTGGTGACCAAGTTCTGGCACTACTAATTCTACTGTGGTTTGTTGCCTACATTCATCATAAAAGGAGATGCTGCATTTCAGTTAGAGGTTGGTGAAAATAAAGATTTAATTGTTTTCCCCATTCCCATTTACAAACCCCATGGACTTATCCATGGACTCCAGTTTAATGAGCCCTGTAGATGGAGTGGAATATTATACAACTAATTGTCAAAAACCTAAACTTTGGACTCAGACAGGCTGGCTTCCAATCTAAGGCTCTGGCACCTGTTTCGTGACCTTTCTAACCTTTCGTGACAGTCTCCTCACGTGGAAAATGGGAAGATAACCCAAAACTCCTCAGTAGTCCTGCGGATTAAAGAAGTACTGTTTGTAGACCCCTTAGCACTGTCCCTGGAACCTAGTATATGCTCAATGGGCAGCTGTTACATTAAAACAGAAATGAGTAATGTTGAGGCAGTCCATGCTGCAAACTAGGTTCCAGGCAGACAAGTGTCACCACCTCTCTGAGTGAGGGTTTCTCAGCTACTTCATGACTCAGAAAGATGACTTTCTAATTCTGAATTCTCAAGGCTGGACTAGGACCCAGCCTCCACGGCCAGAGACAGAGAGCAGAAGGGAAAAGCCTGTCCCGAGGGAGGAGGGTCCCTCAGCAACACACTGGTCAATGGATGGGGCTATATGAAGAGTAGCAAGGGAAGGGTCTAGCCAGCTCCAAAAGGTGCTCGCAGGGGCTGACACAGGACACTTACATAAGTGGACACCAGAAGGGCTCATGGAGAAGTAGAGATAGTTGATAAGGTCAGATGTTAGGATTACAAGTATGTTTTCCTCCTTTTGGAATACTTTTCCAATAAGCCTTAATGCCCGCCACCCCATCCTGTGCAGAATGAAGTCTGTTCTCTTAGAGTGAAGTTTAAGGCCCTTTTTGATCTAGCCCCTGTCTACCTCGCAAGCTCCCTCACAATTTTCCCCAGCACACACTCTGTACTTCTGGGAAAGGAAATTGGTAGGATGTCTCAACACACCCTCACTATGACCCCCTCTGGGCCTTTACTCCTATTGGTCTCTCAGCCTGACTACCCTCTCCCCTCCACAATCCACGACCTTCTCAGCCCATCCAGATGACACTCTTCCAGGAATCACCCTGCCCTCAGCTGTACCTCTCCATGGTCCTGATCCCATTCTGCATTATCCTCATCTACAACCAAGCCTTACGTCCCCGCTCAAGTGAACACCCTTTGGGAGCAGGGCCCAAGGGTACCTCAGATCTCCCCCAGCAGCCTCTCACATAGCGAGGAGCTGCTCAGGAAAGGGTGACTGAAGGGACCGCTAAGCCTGAGACCTCTCCAAAGGGCCCTAAAACGCTGGGCACCTGGCTGGCCCTGCCCATCCAATGGCCCTGCATCCACTTACTCATTCATTCAACAAATGATTACTGCATGCTTAGTGGGTGCCAGGAATTGTCCTCGGGAATACAGCGTAATATCCTGCTGTTATTGGAACTCACATTCTAATGAGGGGAGAAAATCAATTCTATTCTAAATCTATTCTAAATCAATAGAATATGGTTAGTCAGCCAGCTATCACGTTCTCTGGAGACAGGAAAATGGAGAAGGGGGAGAGGGAGTCCCAGGGTTCCCTCCTAAACAGGGTAGTTAGGGAAAGCCTCATTGAGAAGGTGACAAATATTTGAGCAAAGTCCTAAAGGAGGTAAGGGAGGCAACCATTAGGCCACCTGGGGGAGAAGTGTTTCAGACAGAAGGAACAATGTATTCATTTCCCATTGCTACTGTTAAAAAAAAAAAAAAAAAAAAACCACAAATGTAGTGGCTTAAAACAACAGAAATTAATTTCTTATAGTTCTGGAGACCATAAGTCTGGAATGAGTCTTCTGGAACTAAAATCAAGGTGTCAACAGCTGCTTTCCTCTGGAGGCTCCCGCGGAAAATTCACCCCCTTTCCCTTCCAGCTGCTGGTGATGCCAGCACTCTTGGCATTCCTTGGCTCGTGGTCTCATCATTGCAATTTCTGCTTCCATCACCACGTTGCCTTCTCCTCTTCTGTAGTCAAATCTCTCTCTGGCTCCCTCTTATAAGAACACATGTGATTACTTTGGGCCTACCCAGATAATCCAGGGTAGTCTCTCAATGTCAACAGCCTTAACTTCGTCACATCTGCAAAGTCCCTTCTGCCATATAAGGTGACATTCACAGGATCTAGGAATTAGGACATGGATATCTTGGGGTGAGGGGTAATTATGCAGCCTACCACAAACAGCAAGTGTAAAGGCCCTGAGGCAAGAGCATACCTGGGGACAAGTGTGGCTAGAGCGGAGAGAATTCAGGAGAGGGCAGTGAGAGATGAGGTGAGAGGTGTGGCAGAGGCCAGAATAAACAAAGCCTTCATATCAGATGAGGTCAACACTCACTGCTGTGTTACTAACTCCTCTGAAATTTCAGAGGCATAACAGGGTAAAGGTGTGTCTCTGCTAACATCTCCACCTGACATGGGCCCCACTCATCTTTCTAGTGACTTCTGGATCCTATAGACCTCAGAGTGCTGGTTGGGGTCCTCCACATCCAGCTGGCAATGGAAGGAGAGAACCAGTGCGAATCTCTCTAGACATTTTAGCTCCCAGGCCTGGAAGAAGTGGACATCACTTCTGTTCACTCTCTAGTGATCAGAGCTAGTCACCCGGCCCCACCTAGATGTAAGGGCAAGAAGAAACTTGGACTTCATTTGTACAAGAGGAAAATTAAATTGTTTGGTAAACATGTAGCTTTTCATTTGCCACAGCAAAGCCATTGTGACTTAACTTAGTCACATCTGCAAAGTCAAAAAAGTGTTTTGACTTTTTACAATAGCCGAGATACGGAAGCAACCTAAGTGTCCATTGACAGGGGAATGGATAAAGAAGATGTGGTTTATATATATATATATATATATATATATATATATATATATATATATATATAATGGAATATTACTCGGCCATGAAAAATGACATTTGCAGCAACATGGATGGACCTAGAGATTATCATACTAAGTGAAGTAAGTTACACAGAGAAAAACAGATATCATATGATATCACTTATATGTGGAATCTAAAAAAATGATACAAATGACCTTATTTACAAAACAGAAATAGTCTCACAGACATAGAAAACGGGAGACAGTGAGGGGGATGGGGAGAGATAAATTAGGAGTTTGGGATTAACATACACACACTACATATCAAATAGGTGAACAACAAGGACCTACTGCACAGGGAATTCTACTCGATATCTTATAATAACCTATAATGGAAAAGAATCTGAAAAAGACTCTAGATGTATAGATATATAACTGAATCACATTGCTGTACACTTGAAACTAACAAACACTGTAAATTATACTTCAAAAATTTTTTTAATATTAAAAAATATTTTTTTGACTTTTACTTAAAGGAGATGGGGACCCTTAGAAAATGTTGAACAGAACAGTGACATGATTTAACTTAAAAAAAAAACTTTTTTTAAACACACACACACTCATAGAAATGTTCCATATCTTCATTGTGGTGATGGTGAGCTTGACTGTTTACCTTTGTCCAAACTCACTGTATGTTTAAAGTGAATAAATTTTATTATATGCAAATTATACCTCAATAGAGCTGACTTTTTAAGAAACGGATCATAGAGACTACTATTTTGAGAATAAAATATGGTAGGGAGGGCTTCCCTGGTGGCGCAGTGGTTGAAAGTCCGCCTGCCGATGCAGGGGACACGGGTTCGTGCCCCGGTCCGGGAGGATCCCACATGCCGCAGAGCAGCTGGGCCCGTGAGCCATGGCCGCTGAGCTTGCGCGTTCGGAGCCTGTGCTCCGCAACGAGAGAGGCCACAACAGTGAGAGGCCCGCGTACCGCAAAGAAAAAAAAATATATGGCAGGGATGTACAAGCATAAAAACAGGGAGACTGGTTGTCAGGCTACTGCAACAATCTTAGCCTGGGAGGTAGCTGTGGAGGTGGCAAGAAGTTGGGTTTGTGGTGTGGTTTTCAGGCAGAAACAAACGGGATTTGCTGACCTAACAGATACAGCAAAGGAAGTTAAGACACAGGCCTTAGGTTCGGGCTTCTTGGGGCTGAATCGTGGCTCTACCAATTAATTGTGATCTTGGACAAGTAATTGAATATCTCTGAGCCTTAGTTTCCTCCTCTGCAAAATGGGAATGATAATAGAAATGTCTTCACAGGGTTTAGGGAGGTTAAAATGAGATAATATATGAAAAGTGCCAGGCACAGGGTCTGGCATAAAGTGAGCACTTGATACATTGCAATGGAGACAGTAACCCGCCCTGGACTGAGTGTACACAAGCCAGGTAATATATCATTTCTTTACAGTCCTTATCTCATGGCATGATGGCTGAAGGGCTGGTCCCCAAGTTTTTCTGCCCCCAGGCTGGAGTGACCAGAGCTGGTGACTTCACTGCCCACAACCTGGGTTCCCAGCTCAGACCCCATGAGGGCATCTCCAGAGAGATTCAGACCTCTTGTCAAGGGCATAATTCAGATGAGCCCCCCCAGCAATGAAGGTCAAAGCAATTCCTTGTAGGAAAAATACAATTTTACAATGAACTCTTAAAGGTTAAAAGCAAAAAAACCCTATAAGAGATGGTGGGAACTTGTCACTATGATTGCTTGGAAAAGACCCTCTCTTTGTTTCTCAGCAATCCCTCGATTCTCCAGAAATGGCTAAGGGAGAGGCAGCAGTTAGCATTCTCTGAGCAGCTGCTGTGTTCCAGGCCCTAAGTAAGGTGCTTGCCCAATCTTGCGGCCTCAAAAGCCCCACATGAGAAATATCATCATTCCCTTTATCTGGCAAGGAAGCCACAGTTCAGAGAGGGTAGGTGACTTTCCTGAGATCACACAGCTGGTAGGCTCTAAGGAGTAGTAACTTACCCAATGTGATGAAGTAAACGGCAGGTGTTACAGTGGTTGGGAGCACAGACCCTCGAGCCACACTGCCTGATTTGCAGCCCGGCTCCATCTCTTACCAGCTGCACGAACCTGTGTGAGCTACGTAGTCTCTCTGGGCCTCAGTAGCCTCGTGTGTAAAATGGGAACAATAATAACGCTGGTACCCACTTTCTAGGATTGCGTCATGAGGATGAAATGAGTCCATATACAAAGAGCTTGGAAAGGTGTCTGGCACAAAGCAAGAGTTAACTCATTATTATTCCTTATGGCGGGCCCTGGTGCCAGTGCTCAGCCCAGTGCAGCGACTAAAGGGATAAGAAGAGAATCAGAAAGTCTCTAATTGGAAGAGCCTAGAACAGGGGCTGGCAAATCATAACCCACGCTGGCCCTCCGCCTGTTTTTGTGAATAAAGTTTTCTTGGAACACAGACCCACTTATTCGCTTACACGGTGTCTTTGGCTGCATCTGCTCTACCACAGTAGAGCTGAGTAGTTGGGAGTCTAAAAGAGTTGCTTTGGGTCCTTTAGAGAACAAGTTTGCTGACCCACCTAAAGAGAGTGAGGGTAATATCCTTATCATCTAAATCATCTCCACAATTGGTCTTGATTGAACACCCCCAGAAATGGGACATTCTCTCCCTCCAGGGCAACCTAGCCATTTTTCAGATAACTAATCTTTAGAAGATTCTTCCTTAAATTGATGTAATCCATCTCCCTGTAACTAAAACCAGAGACCCTTCCAAGGCCAACCTCTCATGGAGAGAGCAAGATGCTTGCCCAAAGCACACAGTCCCAGAGGCATTATAGCCAGGAGCCCAACTTACTTCTCCCGGGTTTTTTTTTCTTTTTTTTTTTTTTGGTACACGGGCGTCTCACTGCTGTGGCCTCTCCCGCCGCGGATCACAGGCTCCGGACGCGCAAGCTCAGCGGCCATGGCTCACGGGCCCAGCCGCTCCGCGGCATGTGGGATCTTCCCGGACCGGGGCACGAACCCGCGTCCCCTGCATCGGCAGGCGGACTCCCAACCACGGCACCACCAGGGAAGCCCCACTTCTCCTGTTTCATCTCACCTGTTAGACTATAGCTTCCTCCCATCAGAGTTGAGTCTGGAAACCAGTTCTGAGTCACTAAAAAAAAATTAAAATATGTTCAATGCACTCTGTTTCTCAAGGCAGAGAGTATAATTAATATACTTAGGGAAAACTTTTACTCTCCAAAAGGATTTTAAGCTTACAGTTTTAATGCTATTGGAGTAAAACTTCTGCTATTGGTAAAGCTCATCTCTCAAGAATGACTCATTTACAAAAATAAAATAAAATACATTTTCTAAAAAGGTAGCTAGAGATGACAGATAGATATAGTAATTAAGAGCTAGAGCTAAGGGGTCATACAAACCTGGCTTTCAATCACACAGTCAACATGAGACTGTGGGTAATTATCTTCTCCAAGCCTCAGTTTTATCGTCTGTAAATAGGGACCACAAGAGTGCTGATCTCAAAGGATTATTGTGAGTGTATGACCGTATAACACAGGCAAAGCGTTTAGCACGGTCCTGGTGCTATGCATCTGCTCAATAAATATTTCTATTATTACAACTGAAAACGTACTCTATGGCGTTCTCTCACCTTCTTTCTTTCTACTTTTCTTCCGTCCCTGAGTTGGCATAAAAATTATTTTTCGTGTCCTCGCCTCCAATTAGATATTGATTAGAGTATCTGATTGAGAATGAGCACTTAATAAAAATAAATAAGTTCTGACATTTTATTTTTACTCTTGAATAAAAATGCTCACCATCCTCCTGAAAATGAGCCGTCACATTTTATTTAACAGCAGAAAAGATTTGTGCAGTTGGCCCTGCAGGAGCTGAGGAATCTATTTTCATTATAACAAACACTGATTTTGCATTAAAAAGTCTCATTATTTGAGATAATGACTGCTGGGCTCCTTAGTTATTCTTTTGGTTCCTAAATCATTAAAACTCTTAACATTTAAAGAGCAACTGGGACCAGGGTGGCTCCCAAATTATTGCCAATGAGCCGTTCCCTCTGTGCCCCAGTCACAGAGGAGTTGCGAGACCAGGAGAGACAATGAAACACACAAGGCCAAGTCCACTTCTTCCTCTTGCGATTCCAGAATTCCAAATTCCAAATCAGACTTGGTTCCTTCAAAACCTGTTTACAAAATAAAAAGAGAAACAAACAAGCAAACCAAAAACAAACAAAACAAAACAAAAAAAACCCCCTTTGGTCTCTGTGTTCATGTTCAATCAGTTCTTTGAACAAATCTTGATTCTTAAGGAGCTGGAAAGAAGGGAGGAAGCAGCACCTGGCCCCAGAACCACGAGTTGGATGGCATATTGGGTGGCCATGGTGGTGGCAGAGAGGCGTGGGAGGCCAACCTTCCGCCACCAGCAGGATGAATTACTGACACCAGGAATATTCCCTAGTGGATGGTTTTCCACAGTTATACGCTCTGATCCTGGGCATTTATGCTGCAGAAGACCTGGCTGGACGCTCCATTGGCAAGCCACGTGTACTACAACTGAGTTTTGCAAAATTTCAACCACATGCACCAATTTGGATAATGCATTCTTTCAGAATCCAGGGCTGAGCTTTAAACAAAGCATAATGCTGCCTGCATATCAATTTCCCCAGGACTGTGAGAAGGGAAAGGAAAAAACCCAGAACCTCGATGCTTTGAGCAGCAGCGTTTCCAGCCAGGGCTGAGCAGTGGGGACGTCCGAGCAGGACTCAGTCTGCAGGTTCATTAACAGGAGCACAAGGAAGGAAGAGGGGGAAAGGTGGGGGGACACATCATAAAATATGAAAGGACTTCCCTGGAAGTTGGCGTCAATGTGATTTATTCAATCCAGACCCAAGCTCAACTATTTGAAAATAATTGAATAGTTGATACCCACTGCCGCTTGTAAGTGACGGGAACATGGGCTGGGGGTATAATGAAGGGAGATGCTGGGAGAAATTTTAAGAAGCCCCAGATCTCAGCCCTGCCAAGACTTCTGGAAGAGGGAAAAGAACTCTCCCTGGACCCCACCCTAATCACCAACCACTTCTTGTGGGAAGCTCCTTCTTCTATTCCTGTCCGCCCAGATGCAGGTTTCTGTAGAGTTATAACCACTGTATGTAAACAATTTTACGTCCTACCATTTGTATTTGACATGTGTTGTAAGCATTTTCTCTTTGTAAAAATTACTGTTTTTTAAAAAAATTATATAAGTCACATATGCTCGTGGTAAGAAATTAAAACAACACAGAAATACACTATAAAAATAGAAATAACTTATTAATTTATTATTTATTTATTTATTTATTTTGCGGTACGCAGGCCTCTCACTGTTGTGGCCTCTCCCGCTGCAGAGCACAGGCTCTGGACGCGCAGGCCCAGCGGCCATGGCTCACGGGCCCAGCCGCTCCGCGGCATGTGGGATCTTCCCGGACCGGGGCACGAACCTGTGTCCCCTGCATCGGCAGGCGGACTCTCAACAACTGCGCCACGAGGGAAGCCCTAAATTTATTTTTAATAAATTATAGAAATAGAAAGGGAACATTTCCCCCACACATAGACAACTATCCTCAAAGATTGACACTCTTAACAGTTTAAGGCTTTGGCAGGGGAGGGATAAATTAGAAGTTTGGATTAACAGAGACACACTACTATATATAAAATAGATAACAAGGACCTACTGTATAGCACAGGGAACTATATTCAATATCTCGTAATAGCCTATAATGGAAAAGAATCTAAAAAAGAATATATATATATATATATATATATATCTGAATCACTTTGCTGTACACCTGAAATTAACACAACATTGTAAATCAACTATATGTCAATTAAATAAATAAGAGGAAAAAACAGTTTAAGGCTTGTCCTTCCAGATAGTTTTCTATATCTATAAACACACACACATACACATGTATATGTATACTTCAGAACTTCTTTACAGGAAAAGATGTATAAATTCTGTTTTGCAACGTTTTCATGGAATGATGTTGTGGATATTTCAAAGTCAGTACAGATAGAGACCCGCTTCTATCTTTTCATCTACTATGTACATCCCATTGCTTATTTTATTTATCCCTGCATTGCCAGGCGATGAGGGTATTTCCAATGTTTATGACAAGTAGTGCTACGGTGTCACCGTACATACATATTCATACATATGTGCAAATGTTTCTGTAGAGTTGATTCCCAGAAAGGAGAACGCAGGATCTTAGCATGTGACCTACAAGCTTTCTCAATATTGTTTCACGCATCCCAATTATCGCTTTTATTATCTGCAGAACCACCTTTTGAATCCAACTTAGCCAACTCACATAGCTGGGGTGGGGGGGAGAATAAATCTATTTAAAGTTATCCTATCTGCAAGTGTCTCCACGGAGTACAAGGAAAATAGTGTGGTGACCCTGTTAGGGTGTAAACTATGAAACCCCTCCCCCACCAGGGCACCGTCTAGAAAAAGAGAGCAAAGCCGAGAGAGTGGAATTGTGCGTGGAATTTAGGGTTTCCCAGAAGATCTGGGGGAGACGGGAATGTACACATGTTTATGGAAAGAAGAATGCCAGCAACATGGCCGAAATGTTCATGGCCAAAAACTTGGGGTCCTATCCCTTACAGAGCGTGGTATGCACTGAGCTGTCGTCAGTGATGTGCTGGCAGAGGGTCAACACCAACTGATTTGTTTGCTGGTTTCCCCAGTGTAAATGCTCCTTCCAAGGTGCAGGCTGGCTCCAGAGCACCAGTAAGTGTCCCAGATTGTCCTGTAAACCATGGCTGAAAGTCTGCTCCACCCAACAGCCCTGGGCCAGTGGGACCCTCAAGGAGCAGAGGCCATCAGACAGGGTCCACCTTGGACTGAAACGATCAAGTGAGGATGGGTGCTGCAGGGTCCAGGGCTGGGTTCGGAAGTCAGCTGCAGTGTAAACTGAAAGAAGGGATTAAAAGCTCCCCTTGGGAATCCATGGGGATGCTTAGCGGGGCTTCATGATGGGGAAGCGATTGGAATTATCTTTTTTAGAGGTGAAAGAATGATCCCGGAAGGCTGAAGGACATGGGGACCCCTGGTGCCTCACTTTGGGTTGCTTCTCAGTCCTTGCTGTGTCAGCTAATCCTGGGTGAGCATCTTTAGCAAGAAGTGCAGGCTAATCCTCACCCCTTGTCTACCACACCCCTTCCTCTCCCTATCGACACACCCACCCCCTGCTCCACTGCGCCACGCTCCTGCTCAGTCCCCAAACGATCGCTGCAGCCCTCCCACTCCACCCCTTTGCCCAGCCCAGCCCTCTTCCAGAGGCTATTCCCCTCCACCCAGGCTGTCACAGCCATATACACTCCTCAGGGCCACATTCACACGCTCCCTCCTCTACAAGCTTTTGCAGGTGGAATGTGTCTCCTCCTCCCCCAAAGCCCCACAACTTTTTTGTGTATGTGTCTTCCATAGACAAGCCCCACAGAGCTTCCTGGAGGAGGAGACCAGGACGTAACCACACCCCCTGTCAGCATGACACGTGGTTCCCACAGAGCTGGCACCGTCTAAGAAGCCTCTCATACGCTCTGAGTCTTGCCCCAGCCTCTGACAACATCCATGTGATGGTCACCTGAAAGGTAAAAAAAAACTGTCCTTATTATACAGGTGGAGAAACCGAGGCTCAGAGAGACTTGGCACCTCGCTCGGTCTCCCATGGACGGTCTCTTCTGACTGTAAGCCCCACCTCATTTCTACTCACTTCTGCTTTCAGAGGGAGGAGGAATCTGCAAGACAATCTGGCCCAGGTACTCCTACCTGGGGCTTTGGAGTGCTGGCGTCTGCGCGGTGATTTCAAGGAGACCTCGTGTCCATTTGCACACAGAGGGGAAAGGAGGAAATCCATGCCTCTTTTTTGTTTGCTTTTTTATTTTTGGTTTTGGGGGGAGTTGTTTGCATTAAAAGAGGAACCACTTGAGGACTCCATCCCCTCACTTCACAGATGAAGAGACTGAAACTCTGGGACTCCCCTGGTGGTCCAGTGGCTAAGACTCCACGCTCCCAATGCAGGGGGCCCGGGTTCAGTCCCTGGTCAGGGAACTAGACCCCGCATGCCGCAACTAAGAGTTCACATGCCACAACTAAAGATCCCACGTGCTGGAACTAAGACCCAGCACAGCCAAATAAATAAATAAATATATTTTTTTTAAAAAACCTGAAACTCAGAGAGGAACAAGGACCTGGCCAAAGTCACACAGTGAGTGTGGGAGCTTTGTACTTCATCAACCTAGCAAAGCTGGAACTTTTCCTAGAATACCTTTCCCCACGTGGTTCTGGGTTAGGGGTAGCCACAGAGGAATTTGCATGAGATCTGGAGGGTGGAAGTTGAGGAGCAGCCACTTTTGCAACTCGGGCCCATGTGGGATCAGGCGATGTCACGGTCACACAGTTGCCACCCACCTGCTGGCTCACCTTGTTACCTTGGGCTACCAGCCAGACCTACGCAACCCCAGACCCCACTGGATTTCCTCCTTTAGCTTCCCTGAACTCTGGGCCAGGTTTGTGTGCAACATCATGACGAAGCCAGCCAGTTCTTCTGCAGGTCACCCATATCATCCGTCAGAAGGTTGCAGGCAGTGAGAGACCAACCAGGTTCCAGTGACAGACAGATGTGGGTCCCAGGGTTCTGCCTGGTGGGTTCTAAGTCCTCCTTTCAGGTTCTACATTGTCCTTGCTCACTTCTTCTTCATGTCATCTTCCCTTCCTGACTGCCAGCTCTACCGACCTCCAGACACATGGGTAGAGACTAACATCACTGCCCACCACCTGCCGTGATCACAAAAGGCCTCGTTCCCAGATCACTCATAGTGTGTCTGCTTCTCTGACAGACCCCTAGCACACACTGCAGTCAAGAGCCCGGCTTCCTGCCCCTGCTCTTGGCTCCTGGCTCCTCTCAAAATCTGGAAAGTCACCCCAGGCCCTGCCCGTCAAGATCACTGCCTCCATCTACACAGCGGAGTCTCTCAGAGCTGTTTCCCTAGGCCAGTGGCCGAGGGAGAGACTTAGGTGTGGCCAGTGCCCCAGGCCATCTGCCTTGTCCCTGCCAGTCTCCAGGGATGACCAGTCCCGGTACTCTCCTCCTATGGCCCTCAGTAGACTGGGGGAGAGACGCCTTGCTTGGCTTCACATCCTCCCCCCAGCCTGGTCAGGGCTTTGGAAGGCTATTGATTTCTCCCGGTCCCTAGGTCCATAACCTCGGAGCTGCCTCGGATGCCTGCTGTCCCCAGGGCTCTATTAATCAGACAGTAAAGATGTCACACTACCAGCTTGGGCCATTGCCCAAGCAAGCCCTGGGCTGGCCCTTCCTCACAGTGACTGCCTCCTACATGCTGAGCTGGGACTGATTACTGCTCCCCACATCCGGGATTCCCGCCATCTGTGGCCAGACAGAATTTCTCCACACCGTGGCACTGAGTGAGAGATTTCAGGTCAGCCGTTCTTCCTTTTCCTCATTAGTCCCTCCTCCCTCGGGAAGGTCTCTGGTAGCCCAGGGGACTCTCCTTTTTTTAAAAAAAAAAAAAAAATTTTCTAATTTTAATTATGCTTTATTATTTGACTTACATGCTATTGGACTCTCCTTTTTTAGAAGCTGCTTCTGCGGAAAAAGAGCATTAGTGAAGCTAGGGACACAAATGGATCTGGATTCAAGCTTCTCCACTGACACTTACTAGCTGTGTGACCATGGAGAAGTCACAAAACCTCTCTGAGCCTTAGATGCCTTGTCCATAATATGGAATATTAATATTCACCTCATAGGAATGTTGTGAGGATTAAATAAGGTACTGCATGGAGAGCACAAAACCCAGGATCTGGCACATGACGTACTCTGTAAATGGAAGCCATTATTGTTACTATTATTGCTATTGTTTTTATCATCATAGCTACTAAACTGTATGCGCCACAAGGATGGGAACTGTGTCTGACTTGTTCTCACCAGTGCCTAGAAGGGCAGTGTTGAATGAATGAATAAATAGATGTTTATTGACTAGGCCCAGTGGATGTCATGGATAAAGTACCTAGGACTGAAGAACTTTGAGAGATTTCAGTAGGTAAGTTTCTATTAAAGCCGCTTGTGTCAAGTCTAACCATCTGTGTCCGCTTTGAGTTTTTTCTTTGACCACCTGCTGACTCTCAACCCACCGGGGCAGACTGCATTGGAATTTCCCCACAGGGTAGGAAACCCTGCACCTGCCAGAGGTGCAGACCCCAGCCACACCTCCTGGCATTGCACCCCCAAAGAGGCAGCTCTGATCCAGAGCACAGCTCTCCTTCACATTAAGGCAGACCCTATTAATATCTTCCATTTAACAGATGAGAAAACTGAGGCACAGAAGTTAAGTAACTTGCCCAAAGTCATATGGCTAGAAAGAGTTGAAAGTAGGATTCAAACTTACCTATTGCGTCTCAGATACAGATTATATACAGATCTCGTATATTCTGTAAGGTAGCTATGAATATCTTCACATACAGATAAGGTTCAGAGAGGGTTAGTAACCTGACCAAAACCCCACAGCTAGCCCAGTGAACTTACATCTTATGTAAATAGATGCATAGGAAAAAGTTGCAGACTCCAAATTGCTCTTGAAATCCCCTAAATTGTCGACGTAGTTTTCTTTTTATATAGCTCAGTACTGTAATTTTCACACAAACATGCTCAAGTTTGAGAACTAATGAGCTGGGCTGAAGGAAGGACGACAAGGAAAGTGTGTGTGAAGATGGCAGGACATCAAATCATTAAACTGTTTAGTCAGTTAGATAATCATTAGGCACCTGGCCCCAATGAGGCAGGGGAGGGTAATCTGAGTGTTCCTGCCAGATTCACTCAATTGCAATTTAACGCTAGTGCCCTTTGGTCTTAATATATGTGAATAGACCTCATTGTGGAACTATTCAGTGAGTAACATATATAAAACACCTTCACAGGGACTGGCGTTGAGTAGGTACTCAATACATGTTTTAGATTTGAATCTAAAATAATTAATTCATTCAATAAGCATGAGTCCCATTTCTACCAGGTGCTAGGCACTGCGTTAGGCATCAGGGAACCACTATGAAGCGGACAGACAAGATCCCTGGCCTTGTGGGGCTGACATTCTGGCCGAGGAGACACCTAGTAAGCAAGTAAACCCATAGGTATATAATAAGATGTCAGGTGGTACTCAGTGATGGGAAGAAAAATTAAAGCAGATGGGGGATTGGGGGGGGGCAATTTTTTGATAGGGAAGGAAAGGCCTCTCTGAGGAGGTGACATTTGAGCTAAGAACTGGTTTGGCCTGGGCAAACCAGACCGTGCCCCCAGACCTTTCTTGGTCAAGTACAAAACCCAGTCACTTGCTGCCTGCCTTTCCAACTGAGCATCGTACTTTGTGGCCTCCACTGACCAGAAATCACTATCAGGCCCTTAGGCATCGGGTGATTCCTCACCACGTGGGGGAGGGTGGTTGACTTGAAGCTGAATGTGACTCCTCTGTACAGGTGACCCCAGTCCTCCTGGCTCCAGGACCCAGGATATCTATGTGCCACAACAGAGCTCCTATGCTAGAAAAAACCTGCCTTTAGCTGTGGAGCTAAAATTTAGCGATGACCTCTAGTTGCATCCATGTTGCTGCAAATGATCGTACTCAGTGAAGTTAAGTCAGAAAGAGAAAGAAAAATCCCATATGATATCATTTATATGTGGAATCTCAAATATGACACAAATGGGGAATTCCCTGGCAGTCCAGCAGTTCTTGGTGCTTTCACTGCGGGGGGCCCGGGTTCAGTCCCTGGTTGGGGAACTAAGATCCCGCAAGCCATGCAGCACGGCCAAAAAGAATTTAAATAAATAGATAAATACATAAATAAATAAAATATGACAAAAATGAACCTATCTATGAAACAGAAGCAGAATCATGGACATAGAGAAGAGACTGGTAGTTGCCAAGGAGGAAGGGGGGGTGGGGAGGGATGGGTTGGGATTAGCAGATGCAAACTGGTACACATAGAATGGATAAACAACAAGGTCCTACTGTAGAGCACAGGGAAGTTTATTCAATATCCTGTGATAAACCATAATGGAAAAGAGTATGAAAAAGAATGTACGTATATATGTATAACTGAATCACTTTGCTGTACAGCAGAAATTAACACAATATCGTACTTCAACTATACTTCAGTTAAAAAAAAAAACTTAGCGATGACTTGAACCAGAATAGTTGATTCTAGAATTTCACGATATTCTGTTCCTTGGGGACCTAGAACCAGGAAAGATCTTCAAACATACTCAACAGTTAACTTCACTGAGTGAGAGTATTCATCACCTCGCTTGATTACTTCCCTTCTTCTACAAGGAGGGAAACTGAGGCTCAGAGGCCACAGGACTCTCCCCAAACCACAAAGAATCATCAGTGAAAGAAGTTACAACTCAGATCTCACTCCCGGTCGGGCGTCCTTCATGCTTCACAATACTGCCTTCCAGTTCATGGGACATCCACAGGTGTATTTGGTTTGGGGTCCTCCTCTACCCAGCAGATGCATAGGGCTCTGTGGGACCTGGCTCCCCAGGGGAACAGAGTGATGATGGAGAAGAGGATGAGGACAGCCTAGGGGCTGAAGACACACTGGAGAGAGAGGGCAGGATGGTCAGGTGTGCCTGCTGAGCCCAGGAAACCGATCACAGTACAGGTGGGACCCCAAGGGGCAAAGCTTCCTGCAGTGACAGCAAAGCCAAAAGGGGGACCACATAAGGTCACTGCATCTTTCCCTAGTCTTGCCTTTGCCCCGCATGCATCCCATTCTACGCCTAGCTCTGTAACTGTGGGCGTGGGTGGGTGGGGCAGGGGACAGGGGGCAGGGGGAGGCCTGTGAGGGATGGTCTTCATTTCTAAGGGCCCTTCTCCTACCTCATTTCATTTCCTCCACACCACCACCCTATGAGTTGCTAACTCTTTTTTTTTTTATAAATTTATTTATTTTATTTATTTATTTTTGGCTGTGTTGGGTCTTCGTTGCTGCAAGTGGGCTTTCTCTAGTTGCGGCAAGCGGGGGCTACTCTTCGTTGCAGTGAACGGGCTTCTCATTGCGGTGGCTTCTCTTGTTGCAGAGCGCGGGCTCTAGGAGCGTGGGCTTCAGTAGTTGCAGCACGCAGGCTCAGTAGTTGTGGCTTGCAGGCTTAGTTGCTCCGCGGCATGTGGGCTCTTCCCAGACAGGGCTCGAATCCGTGTCCCCTGCATTGGCAGGCGGACCACCAGGGAAGTCCTGAGTTGCTAACTCTTGGCCCCATTTTACAGATGGGGCCTGAGGCTTGATGTGGGGTAGCTTGCATACAACCTCCTGCGCCCACTCAGTGGCACAGTTGAGATTCCAGCCCCATCTGGCCAGAGCAGAAGCCGGGCTGTGGTAACGCATGGTCTCCCACGTGGCCAGAGGGATGGTCCTTCTCAGGTGAGGGAGACCACGCGGGGTGTCTGGATTGATGGTGAGCTCGCCTCATCCTGCTACCCCTCCCTACCAGGCCCGTGCCCTCTTCTGCCCCGGATGCAGGCGGGGAGCGAGGCTGGGTGCTAATTTACACTTGTTTAACTACAGCTGCCGCCCTCCTGCCATGTGTCTCCCCGTCATTTATTGCGTTTTCCAAAGCCCTGCCTGGCACTCAGGGGCATTTCCTGCCTGCGCTAATGGAGGAGAATAGACGCATTATATGTGAATAATGGATTATGATGATACAATTTGGGTCTCTTAGCTCTCACCGAGCCTAAGCTGGCCTTGCATTATTGATAACTTACACACACCTTCCTGAGCGTGTTTATGTAAATATTTAATAGGGAAAGCAAGTTAACCCATTGGTTTCAGCCATTTCCAGAATGTTGGAAGTAAAAGCTGTGAGGGCGACTGCGGGGACCCTCCCCCCCAGCAGGAGGTGATGATGAGTCACGTCCCTTTGGAAAGGCCAGAAAGTTCCCAAGATGTTCATTTGGTCACAAGAAGTGTGTGGCCTCAAAGTTCATGGCTTTCCAAAAATTGAGACAGAAGGGTAAGTCTGCCTCACCATGGGAAGACCCACCTGGTGTCAAGAAGACCGGTGGCCAGCACAGAGCCCACAAGAATGTTGCAGGGGTGCGGGGTGGAGGGGTGCAGGCTCAGATTACTGGAGTGAGGCAGTGGAGGGTCGCCCCGCTGAATGAACAGGACCATTGCTTCCCATTTTCCATGGTTGATTTCCTGTTCTCTCACACGGCTTCTGCATTTCACACTCCATTTCCTGTTGGAAGACCATGTTTAAGAGACTTGCCTGGGTTGCAGTCTAGGCTCCTCCGCTACCAGCCGGCTGGAGAGTTCCTTCATCTCTCCGTGTACCAGATGTCACATCTGCAAAATGCGGAAGTAACGTACTTAGCTCCTAGGTACTCACCGGTTGCTGTAAGAAGCCAATGAGATAAAGTAACTGAAGTGGCTTGTACGGTGCCCAGAGCACAGGAAGGGCTCTGTACTACCCTGTGATCATATAGCAGAGATTTTAAGATGCACATATTTTCGCATGGGTCTTAAAATAAATGCCATGGTGTACGTTAATTGGCAGTGTTTCTCAGTAGTATGGAAAATAGTTGTGCATCTCAGACACGTTGAAACACAGCCGTTATTTTGCTAATATTGTGTTTCTGGCAATCAGACCACTTTCTCCCCTCTAGGAAGTCACGAGAGTGAGCATGTGCCCCATCTGCTAATCCAGAGGGTAGAGGAGACCCCCCTCCCCACCCCTACCACCAGCACCCTGGCCCCGCACATCAGCCCCTATGGGCTCACCTCCCCCAAACCCCTTCCCAGGTTGCCATTGACAACCTGCCATTCTCCAAGCGCACTTCCTTGAGCTGCCAAAGCTTCAACACATTCTGCCTCCTCTACCTGAATTCCCTTCTTTTCAGTCTGTGGTTCAGTCTCACCTCCTCCACGAAGCCTTCCCCGCCTCTTGACCGAGCTCATCTTAAAACTGCAATGGCCAGTTCTTCTGCCCACCCAGCAGAGTTGCAGGTCCAAGGTCCCGGAAGGCAGGGCTGTGACCGACCTGTCCTGCAGTCACCACCTCCACCACACGGGGCCCCAGGCTGGGTGCTAAGGGAAGGCAGCTGTGCACAAAAGGTGATAGTCTGTGCACTTGAGGGAAGAGACAGACAATAACACAAGAGACAGGAAATTCTAGTGTGCAAGAAGACGGTAAGCACAATGGAGGGGGACCAGAGCAATAAGGACTACTGGATGGGGGCATATTTTTAAGTAAGATGGTCAGAGTCAGCCTCCCTGAGCAGAGGTCTGAGGATATCCGGGAGAAGACGGAACAGCCAGGACAAAGACCCTGACGTGGGAGGGTGCAGGAGTTCAAGGAAGCAACCAGGTGGGTACGGCTGGCACCGAGAGAGGAAGGGCTTGGCCAGGAGGAGGTTCAGATTGTGTAGGGCCTGGTGACCTTGGTAAAGACTTCTCTTGCTATAGGGGGACAGGGAGCTGCTGGGGGATTCTGAGCAGAGGAGTGATGGGATCTGACTTTGTTTCAGGGGGATCATGGGAAGCATGGAGGAGAGGGGGACAAGTACCAGGGCCTGGACACCCATTAAGAGATTGTAAAACTTCAAGCAAGACAAGGCGGTGCCCGGTCCTAGGATGGGAGAAGGGGAGGTGGTGAGAGATGGCCAGGTGGTTGGGTTCGAACAGAGGTGGAAGGTGGAGCTGATCAAATGTTTGGACATTTGGTGTGAAAGAAAGAGCAGAATCAAGGACGACTCCAAGGCGTCATCACTGACTGGAAGGGTGGAAGGCGGTGGGCGGGACAAGCTTGTGAGAGGAAGGTCAGGAATTCTGTTTGGGTTGTGTCATTAGACATACTAGATTTGGGATGTCTATGAGACATCTCAGGGAAGGGCTGGAATGGGCAAATGGGCCCAGGAGTCTGCATTTTAAGTGATAGGCCCAAGCTAAACTTATAAATATGAGAGTCAAAGAGCACACAGATGGATGAGGTCACAAGGGAGAGAGTGTAAAGAAAAAAGAGACACCAAGGCCTGAACCCAGGGCGCTGTTGTGAGTAGAGGTAGGGAAGGAAGGAGAACCAGCAAAGGAGGCACAGGAGAAGCGGCCTGTGGGGTAGGAGGAAAATTCATTTGTTGAAATGTCAGTGCACTGGAGTTGCAACCAACGATTCTAATCAAGTAGCTGCCATTAATTGAACGCTTCCTCTGTTGGACACATCACAGATAGTTTCTCCCTTGATCCGGAGATTTAGGAAGTCTCACTCCCATTTTACAGATAAGGAAACTGAGGCTCAGAAAGGTTAAGCTGACCAAGATTTCATGGCTGATAATTACAGAGCAGCAATAAACCCAACCTTCAGCTCGGCTCAACTAACATTTCTTTTTAATCCTACGAACTGGGCACTCTTTACAGACATTATTTTATTTAACCCTCTCAATGCCCTGATGTTGCAAAGTGGAGGTCATTTCTACCCATTTAACAGATGTGGAAACTGAGGCTTAGAGTCTCAATGAGTGATCTACTCAAAATTACCCAAGGAGGAAATGGCTGGCAGAGATTTGAATGCTGGTCTCCTGTTTTCCTTGGACACTTGGGGTTCTCCCAAGGCTGCATTTGGAGAAGGAAACAGGGTTGAGGGATTAACAGCGGCTTCTCAGCTTGAAATCCTAGGCCTCTTCCGGGGACCAGATGTCAGGCTGGTGCCCCAGGGCCCTCCGCTGAGCCCTAGGCTGGGAGCAGAGAGGGCGGGGTCTCCATTACCAAAGCCCAGGCTGAGGGCTCCCAGGGAGTCCCCTTCCTCCCTGCCCACCCAGCATCTGCCCTCCACCAGCCCCTGCCTGGCTGCCAGATGTGCCAGCTGTGGCTCCTCTCCATGGAGAGCCTCATTTATTAATTAACGTGGACGCCAAGGGGGCAACTTCTCAGGCCCAGCCTCAGAGCAGATCTTGGCACATTTTTCAGACTTTGTTTAATAATTTATCATCTTTTAATCATAAAAATAATTAGCACAAGAGCGATAATCTGTGCTCTGCCGAGAGCAGACTGGCGGAGGAGTTTTCAGACGGTGCCAGAGCCCCGAGAGCTGAGCTTCGGCAGAGGGGAAAGGGACGGGCTGGCTCAGAGCCCATTGTCCACTCCAGGGCTGGCCTCTGGGAATCAGGGTGTCAGAGATGTCACATGGCTTTGGGAGGGACTCAGGGACCCACATCGCTTTCCTAGGAATCTGAGGCTCCTCCTCCTCTCTGATCTGACTCACCGGCTAATCTTCTGGGAAGTTTCTTCTCTCTGGGTCTTAATTTTCCCATCTGTAAAATGGGAGTTAGGCTAGCTGGTCCCTAAGGGTCCTTCTGTTCAAGATGCCATGATCCAATGAGACAGCAAATGTAGTAGCAGTTAAGAGAATGAGCTAGAGGGCCCACGAGCCCATGAAGCCTTCTGTGGTCTCCTCTGCAACCCATGGCTGCTCACAGAGCCCTGGGAACAAGACTTAGTTCTGCCCAGCCTGAGCTGTGTGACTGGAAGCAAGTCACTTCTCCTCCCCGAGTTTACCCATCTGAAGAGTGGGAGTGATATTCACACCCTGCAGGTTTCCCAGAGAAGATCTAAGCCAGGGAGGGACAAGGGTCAACCTTGGAGACATTGACCCCATTCTGCCCTGGATTTAACTGCCACTACCTGTCCAGACTGCTGGTCCTGTGGGTAGGCAGGGCTGTCCCTCCTCTGGGGCCTGATACCTCCCCAGTAGGGAATGAACAAGCTACCTGTCCTGCCGATTCCAGGGACCTGTCTGGAGGTCATTTGACCTGTGCAGGCAGACACATCCTCCCCCAGGGGACAGCTGATTCTGGTGGCTCTGGGAAAGACCACAGCAGTGCAAGAAGGCAGCTCTGCCTCACCTTGTTGGGCTGTGCTTGGCCTCCAGGTACCTCAGTCTCTTCATCTGTCAAGTAGGAGACCTGTCTGAGGTTGGAGGCCCCAGAAGGAGACCCTGAGACAAGAATGTGAGAGCAAGTCAATTCTTTGGGACAAGATCCAGAGACTCCAGTAGGGAGTGGAGAAGCGAGACTGGGAAGGCGTGGAGGCCAGCAAAGCGTGGGTCAATGATCTGGTGACCATTGTGGGCCACCAGGGCTCAGTCCTGCTGGGGACATCTTAGGGGTTGGTAAACTATAGACCTCTGGTCTCCTGATTTTTTTTTTAACTTAAATTTTTGAATTTTATTTTTTTATACAGCAGGTCCTTAGTAGTCATATGTTTTATACATGTTAGTGTATATTTGTCAATCCCAATTTCCCAATTCATCCCACCACTACCACCCCCAGCCCCGCTTTCCCCCCTTGGTGTCCATACATTTATTTTCTATATCTGTGTCTCTATTTCTGCCTTGCAAACCGGTTCATCTGTACCATTTTTCTAGATTCCACATATATGCGTTAATATACGATATTTGCTTTTCTCTTTCTGACTTCACTCTGTGTGACAGTCTCTAAGTCCATCCACATCTCTACAAATGACCCAGTTTCGTTCCTTTTTATAGCTGAGTAATATTCCGTTGTTTATATGTGCCACATCTTCTTTATCCATTCATCTGTTGATGGGCATTTAGGTTGCTTCCATGTCCTGGCTATTGTAAATAGTGCTGCAATGAACATTGGGGTGCATGTGTCTTTTTGAATTATGGTTTTCTCTGGGTATATGCCCAGTAGTGGGATTGCTGGATCATATGGTAGTTCTATTTTTAGTTTTTTAAGGAACCTCCATACTGTTCTCCATAGTGGCTGTATCAGTTTACATTCCCACCAACAGTGCAAGAGGGTTCCCTTTTCTCCACACCCTCTCCAGCATTTATTGTTTGTAGATTTTCTGATGATGGCCATTCTGACCAGTGTGAGGTGATACCTCATTGTGGTTTTGATTTGCATTCCTCTAATAATTAGTGACGTTGAGCAGCTTTTCATGTGCCTCTTCAGCCTCCTGATTTGTAAATAAAGTTTTAGTGGCGTCCACACAGTCAGGCCCATTCATTTATGTGTCATCTGTGGCTGCTTTTTTGCCACAGCGACAGAATTGAATAGTTGCAACAGAGACCGCATGCCCTAAAACTATCTGGCCCTTTGCAGAAAAAGTTCGGTGGTCCCTGGTCCAGGACAGAGTGAAGAACTCACCTCAGAGCTGTCTGCCCCGAAGGAGGGGAAGCTGGGCTATTTATCCAGCAACTCCAGGCTATGGTTGGATACTCCCAGGGGCCCTAACAACTACCCTATCATACACATACCCAGTTCTGGGGTGAAACACTCTGCAGCCAGGGGGACCCCTCAGGCAGAGTCAAGGATGGAGGGGAGCTGGGGGACCAGGAATCCAGGGCATCTGCCCCAGCATTTCACCGAGCCATGGTGAGGACTAGATGAGATAGCATTTCAGGTACTAAGAACAGGGAGTGCTCCCCAGCATTAGGCAACCTTGGTCGTCGCTATCAGCCCCTAGCCCGTCACTCCTGGCTCGTTGCAAAGTGAGTTGCCTTTACCTCCTCGCTCGGCCTCTGCCTGCCCGCCACAGGCACCGCTCATTTCTGAGCCCCAGGTCATTCTGGTCCTGGGTGGAGAGCGCTTCTCCAGGTCTAGTGCTATCTGTCTGGTCAAAACTCCACCAGCGGGACTGCGTTGGCGGTCCAGTGGTTGAGACTTCACCTTCCAATGCAGGGGGTGCGGGTTTGGGGAGCTAGGATCCCACGTGCCTCACGGCCAAAAAACCAAAACATAAAACAGAAGCAGTATTGTAACAAATTCAATAAAGACTTTAAAAATGGTCCACAGCAAAAAAAAAAAAAATCTTTAAAAAAGAAAACTGCACCAGCATTGACCGCTCAGGAACCCTGCCTTTCTTGCTTGTCCCCCAAGATCACTTGCACTTCTGCCTCTCCAGACCTTGCAAGCCATACTCTTGGGTTCTTTCCTCAGGCCTGAGCTTTGGGCCAGCCCTGGGAGGGACTGCTGTCTGGTCTCCATCCCAGCAACTCCTCCTTTCTCTGCTGGTCAGTTCTTGCCACCCCTAGACCAGGCTAGTGGTCCTTGCAGCCGTTCCTCTTCTATGCCTTCCGCAGGCTATCAGTTCCGGCTGGACCTCATCCTTCCTGGGGAGTATTCTGGGCACTCAGCTCTGGGCTCCTTCCTGAGGAGGACATAAGCAGCTGGGTTTGGTCAGAATGATCGGGGCTCAGCGGGGGCTGCCATCAGGGCTCAGTCTGAGATCAGGGTCAGGGTTCAGTCTGCTCAGTCTAAGACCAGCTTCAGGGCCCAGCAGGGTGGCTACACTCAGTCTGGGTTCCTGTTCAGTCTGAGGCTGGAGTCAAGGAAAAGCCTGTCAGGGCCGTACAGGGCCATGATCCAGGGGTCAGTCTAACCACAAAGCCCAACATGCCCATCTCGTCTATCTGACAGTCCAGCCCAGGCCACAACACCCACCCCTCGGCTCACCCCCCTGGCCGTCTCCAGGAGCCTCCAGCCCGTCCCTCCCTGCTGGGACGCCTGCATTCCCGTGCATGTGTACACCCTCCTGGCCAGGCGGTGAGGATCCCCAGGTCCATCTGTCTACTGAGCTGTTGTGGGAACCGAGCTCGGCGAATGGGCCCGAGCCTCTCTCCCTCCGGAGCCTGCCTCCAGACTGTTGGCGTTCACGGCTCTGCCTCGCAGCCTCCGAGCTGGGCTCGCGCTGCTGAGTCCAAAAGCCGTCCACTGCTCAGTTCCAGCCAGCCACCAAGCACTCCCCAGATGGGCAGGGACCGCACCATGCCTGCCTGCCTCCTGCCTCGGCACTGCTCTCTCCCTGCCAGGGGCCCAGGGGAGGTGCCCACTCCCCAGGCTCACAGCCCAGGGGGCCAGGCAGGGCTGTGCAAGGGTGGGGAACCCCAGGGCCCTGCGCATCATCTAAGCAGTGACTCCCTCCAGCCCTGACCCTGGCCCTGGTGAGGCCTGGTTTTTCTCCCACCAGGTGCCCATCAGCTCCTGTCCTCTGACCACAGAACTGCCCAAAGCACTTGGGAGACCCAAGCTGAGCCATGGTCAGCGTGCTCCCCCAGGGCATCTGCCGGAGAAGCTCCAGGCAGAATGGAGTTTCAATATTAGGCAAACCTTCAAGTTGTGTGAACTTAGATAAATCACACTGTGCCTCAGTTTCCTCATTTACAAATGGGCCCAATCATCCCCAGCTTACAGGTTGTAGTGAGAGATAAATAAATTAAAAAGTGTAAAGGCCCTGGCAGAGGAAAGAGCTTATAGTGACATGTGTCCTATTTGCTCAGCAACTCTTCATCTAGTCACATCACCCCCTTCCTATGCTGAACTGGCCCTTCTCCACAACACGTGGGTCTGATGGGGCAGCTGGTCCTGAGACCTGGTTCCCTTGGCCAGAGAGTGGACACAAGTTGACTCACAGGTGGAAGCAGAACAGAGAGGGGGCGAGAGAATGAATGAACAGCATCTTACTGACATCACTCAGAACCTCTGGAATCTGACCAGACCCCACACTGAACCACCCGATCACTGAGCCAATAAATCCCTTTTAGCAGAAGCTGTTGGACTTGGCTTTCTGTCCCTGGCAACAAGGTTCAGAAACAGAGCGTAAGCATGTGTCATGGTCAACAGCCTTGACCTGAAGCCAGAGAACTGGGGTTCAGATCTCAGCTGTGCCACTCATTAGCAGTGTCACGTTAGATAAGTTACCCAACCTCATGGTGGTCAATTTCCACACCTGTAAAATGGGAGTGATACTGGTACCCACCTCTCAGGATTGTTGCGAGGATTCAATGAATGAATTTGCGTACAACACTTAGAACAATTCCCGGCACATAGTAAATACTATATAAGTATTTGCTGGTGTGTTATTATTTAATTCCCTGCTCAGCCCCTCTCTCCTCCAATCTGGAGGACAGAATCAAACACCCAGCAAATATTGATTGAGTTCCTACTACAGGCTCTATGCTGATACGCTGGTGGATAAGGCTGATGTGGGCTCTGTCCTCCAGGGGCTCACTTCCAGTGAGGGAGGGTGGCCAAGGGGCTGCTGCTCCAGGACCACCGAGATGAAGCTGCCCCCGCAGTACCCACTCAGCACCCACTGCACAATGAACCACTCTTCCAGGATGCCTGTCAGAGTGATCAGCCAGGACTTGGGTCAGGGTTCCCAACACCAGTTGGATCCAAGGAATCATCTGATGCTGGAAAATTCTCTCTGAGCAACTGGGACCTCCAAGTTTCTGCTGACCAGGAGCTCTGAGAACCACACTCATCTTCCCCAAACCTGACGTCCCCAGCTGTCACCTGGGACCCTGGAGAACATGTGTCTTCGAACATGTCCAGAAGGTAATGCAGAATCTAGGAGAAGGAGGGTATGGGCTGCAGGGATGAGTGGTAGAAATATCTCAGGAGGACCCCAAGGAAAGAAAGGGACTTTGGGGTCAAGACAGAAACAGCAAGAGGAAAGAGGGACGCTAAGTATCTTGAGTGTGTGTAATTAAGCACCTCTACCCCAGGCTGTGTCAAGAGAGGGTATCTTGCCTCTCGGCTGGATGGACAGGAGACCTGAGTCAGCCAGCCGGTGACTTCCTGGAGAGCCAGACATCCCAGCCTACGCCACCCAGGAGGCAGACGGACTCAGCCCAGTGAATGAGATTAGGGATGGTTCTGGCAGGCTGAGGGTGTCCAGGAAGTGTCAGAGTCTGCATGCCATTTCCAAACTAGTATGGGCACAAGTCTCAATTTCTGGCTCGTTAAACTTTGCGATACGATTCTGGGGTGATGGTAGTTACTAATGGCTAATATTCGCAGCATAGGGAGAGGGTTAAGGGTGAGAGCCCAGGCTGCCCAGTTTGACCTCAGTCGTACTGCTTAATGGTTGATTCCACCTTGAGCAAACTACTTCACCTCTCTGTGCCTTAGTTTTCTCATCTGTAAAATGGAACTGATAGAATAACGGCCCCACTTCACAGAGTTGTTACCCCAAACTGTTCCCCCTTCAGCATCACTAATTCAAGCACTGTTCTCTGACTATAATCTCCTCTCCTTCTTTGCCAGTTTTCATTAGGGTCCTTCTTTAGCTTCACCAAGACCTCAAGTCCATCCACTTCTTTAACTTTCTCCCCATCCATCAGCCCTCTCTTTCTTCACTTCCCCCTTTATCCAGCATGGATTCCATAGATTTCGTCACTTTACTAACATTCTGGCAATATCCCAAACTCTCCTCCCCAATGTCTTTTTTGTACTTGTTTATCAAAACCCCAGTCTCAGGGCTTCCCTGGTGGCGCAGTGGTTGAGAGTCCGCCTGTCGATGCAGGGGACAAGGGTTCGTGCCCCGGTCCGGGAAGATCCCACATGCCGTGGAGCGGCTGGGCCCGTGAGCTATGGCCGCTGAGCCTGCGCGTCCGGAGCCTGTGCTCCGCAACAGGAGAGACCACAACAGTGAGAGGCCCGCGTACCGCAAAAAAAAAAAAGAATATGGGCTTTTGGGTTTGAATTCTGGCTCCACCAGCTGTGTGACCTCAGGCAAATTACCTAATCTCTCTAAGCCTCAGTTTCCTCACCTAGGAAATGGAAATAAATGTACTTCAAAGAGTTGTTGTGAGGATTAAATGTAGAGTGATTAGAAAGGGCCTACCCATGGTAGGTGTTTACTTCCTGTTTGCCATTGTTCATTACTGTTCTTGTTGCTCTGATCTTTTCCTCACCTCCAGTCATTCCTCCACCCACTAGTCTGACCTCTGCCCCTTTACTCCACCCAAACAGCTCTGGCTAAAGATATTAAAGATCTCCTTCTCTCTAAATCTGAAGGGCATCTTCCCATCTTCTTACTTAACCTCTTAGTAAGTTGACCATTCCTTCTTTCCTTAAACATTCTTTTCCTTCAACCTCTCTGAGGCTGCTTTTCCAGCTTCCACTGAACTTTTATCCTCCTGTCCCAAACATGGGTTTGAGTGATATGGCCACTGGTCACTCATTACCCTCCATGAGCCAATGTCTCCCCAGTATATATCTCCAACCCAAGGCTGTCCTCTGACCTTATAGGCAGTATCCTACTCAGCATTTCCACTCAGATTTCTCAACCACCCATGAGATCTAATATAACCGAAATGAACTCATGATCTCCTTCCCACCCCATTCCACCAAAACAAGCTGGTCCTCTTTCAGAGATCACCACCATCCATCCAGTTTTGCAAGTCAGAAATCTGGGAGCAATCCTTTTTCCCTCTCTCTTCTTCATCCCCACCAATCATCTCCAAGTGAATATTATCTCCTAAATAGCCTTCATCCTCCCTACTACCTTCTCTCTAACCCAAGCAACTCTCATCTCTTTCCAATACTTGCTTACTCACTGGTCTCCAGGCTGGACTCCTCTTCTAATCCAATTTCCGCACGACACCCAGACTGATCTTTTCAAAAGACAAATGTTGGGCTTCCCTGGTGGTGCAGTGGTTGAGAGTCTGCCTGCCAATGCAGGGGACACGGGTTCATGCCCCGGTCCAGGAAGATCCCACATGCCGCGGAGCGACTGGGTCTGTGAGCCATGGCCGCTGAGCCTACGCGTCCGGAGCCTGTACTCCACAATGGGAGAGGCCACAACAGTGAGAGGCCCGCGTACCGCTAAAAAAAAAAAAAAAGACAAACGTTGTTTTTAATCTGCCTCTTGGCCCTGATCTCGTCCATGTTGACCTCTTCTTGGGCTCCAGGTGATGGTGTTGGCAAAATGGTTGCCACAGCTCCAAGCCTCACATTCTCTGCCTTTGAGTCCAATGTCTCTTGTCCAGAATTCCCTGCAAAGTCCCATAGTGTCTCAGTAGCTCTGATCAGACTGTGTGCCTATCCTCAAACCAATCGTGGTGGCCGGGGAGATGCAATGTTATGAGTGGCTTAGCATGGGTTATGGGCCCACCCCTGGAGTTGAGGAACAGACTCCAATTAAATCACATGGACTGGAAAACAGGGAGGGATAGATTTCCAAATGACTGTTCCTGCAAGGAGAATCAGTGGCTACTAAACACGAAAAGAAACAGACGGCCGGGCTTCTCTGGTGGCTCAGTGGTTAAGAATCCGCCTGCCAATGCAGGTGACATGGGTTCGAGCCCTGGTCCGGGAAGATCCCACATGCCGCGGAGCAACTAAGCCCATGCGCCACAACTACTGAGCCTGCGCTCTAGAGCCCGTGAGCCACAGCTACTGAGCCCTTGTGCCACAACTACTGAAGCCCGTGTGCCACAACTACTGAAGCCTGTGTGCCTAGAGCCCGTGCTCTGCAACAGGAGAAGCCACCACAATGAGAAGACTGCACGCCGCAACGAAAGAGTAGCCCCCGCTCGCCGCAACTAGAGAAAGCCCGCGCACAGCAACGAAGAGCCAACGCAGCCAAAAATAAATAAATAAATTTAAAAAAAAAAAACAAAAAAAACAGACGGCCATCACTACCATCGCTAGTACAATTAATCGTGGTGCATCAGTATATCCCAGAGTGTGTTCAGTTGAATACTAACCTCTCAGAATCCTCTGGGATAGGGGTTAGGGGAGGAAAAGATATTCATGGGTAAATAAGTTTGGGAAAAATTGAATCTATCCCTGCTGCCCCTAGGGATGCACGGTGCATATTAGCACATTAGGGGCACTGAAATCTCCTACAGCCACAAAACCTGTCTGGCTTTATTTAACCCAGCATTTCCTAAATATATTTGAGTGTCCACCTCTCTCCCCGTTTTATGCTATAGAATTAATTTTGAAAAATCTCACTGTGTTATTTTTTTGTCTGCTTTTTGGGTTATTCTCTCTTCCCTCACTTTCAGCTGTGATTTCCTGCTGCTCTAGGTGCTTTTGCTTCTAGAAGCCTCTCTCTCCCTCCTCTTTCTACTTCTAAATCTTCTGGAGGCTGGACAAACAAGAATAGGGACCATCAAAACTATTTGTAGGGGCTTCCCTGGTGGTGCAGTGGTTGAGAGGCCGCCTGCCGATGCAGGGGACGCGGGTTCGTGCCCCGGTCCGGGAAGATCCCACATGCCGCGGAGCAGCTGGGCCTGTGAGCCATGGCCACTGAGCCTGCGTGTCCGGAGCCTGTGCTCCGCCACGGGAGAGGCCACAACAGTGAGAGGCCCGCGTACCACACACACACACAAAAAACTATTTGTAAAGTAAGAGAAAGGAGCTGTGAGTGAGGTTCTGATGCATCCTCCTGTGAGTCAAGTATGTAGATTCTGCGGTATTTTGTCTTTGTGGGTCTGATTCTCTGAGCTCCTGATCCTTGGCTGTGTTCTAGAAAGATGGAGTTGTCAGAGAGCTGAGTTCTGGATATGAGACTGCTCTTCTCCACTGACCCCTCTCAGTGTAAAGCAGAGTTCAAGAGACATTCTGGAGCTCTGGGCGTGTGTGTGTGTGTGTGTGGCGGGGGGGGTAAGCATACCTGCGTGTATATGCATATATGAAAAGGTGCCTTTGGAGGAGAAGACAGACATATAAAGGGATGGCTATATGTGTATAAGAGAAAGGCAGAAAGAGACTTGACCCATCTTAACCAGAGGAAGGGTATGCATATAAACACAAGGCATAGAGCTATCATGACATGTTTCCGAAAGCAGGCGTCATGGACTTCTCTGGTCTGATATGTGGGTTTCTCCTCGATCTGTCTCACGAATCTATACATGATCTGATACGTAATCTGACCCACACACAGGCCTGTGGTCTGACTTGCGCTCCAATGCGGTCCATCGCAGCTCCACCCAGAGACCGACTGTCCAAAATCGGGCCAGGTACAGAACAGGCGGCTTGCTGGGCTGGGCTGCACAGTCCTCCTGCAGTCTGTCCAGGCCCCCTTTCAGGAGAGAGGCGTCGGCGGCCCCTGTGAGTTATGACTTTTATTATGTAGAAAACAGGCACATTAACTTCAGGTCCCTTGAAAAATGTGGTCCTGTAATCAGAGGCTGTGTCTGTCCCGATGCACGGTGGCACCAGGCCAGAGAAGTGCAGGGATGAAATAAACATTTAGAAAGACAACTGCATTTGCAGATCTAAGAATTGAGTTATATTCATTTCTGACAGCTTCCTGAATCACAGCCCACATCTCCACCCGGCAAAACTGGGACCTGGCCCTTTAACTAGACTACATTTCACATAATTAAAGACTCACAAAATTAAATGGCCTGCATGGAAAGTGGCTTTCAGTGGACTGAATGCCGGGAGCAATCTCCCCGCCAGAGTGGAAAGGTGACACTAGCTTGCAGATCAATATCGTCTCTGTTATTAATATCAAAAGCACATTACTTTGTTCTTGCCTGGCTCCCCTCCAAGCCTCCGGCCCTGCCGCGGAGCAGCCATTTGCTCAGGCCATAATTTACTTTGGTGAGTTTTTAAGGTATTGTTTTGTCAGGACCAATCACCGTGACGTTATAAATGGCTGGGAGGGCTTGCGCTCCCCCTCAGTGGCATATGCAGCGAAATTAATTTTTAAAAGTTTCACGTCAATTACTCCTGTCCTTGAGTTATGCAAGAGGACAAAGGAGCAGGGACGTAAGGACGTGAGTGATCTCAAACAGATGAGGTAACGACACACAGAAGCCGGGGGCTGCAGACCAGAGCAGACATTACACTATCTTTAATTGATGCATTGAATTAAACAATGCTAAACAAAGCCAAATAAATATTGACCACTTAGCAAAGGAACCATTGATTTTTACAATGGACAACATGCCATCCTCCACTTGGCTGGTTGGGGGTTTCAAGCTCGGGTCTTGTGGGTTCCAGGACAGTCCCTTGGCTGGACCACACTGAGATGCCATGGCTCTTTGGTGGGACTTTGCAAAATGGGTGTAAATGTTTTCGCTGCTTCTTGCTCTGCCTGGCTTGTGTTCTCTCACTCTGGTCTTTGCATGTCTTCCTCCTGGTGCTTGCTTTTAAGGAGACTCCAGGCTGGCTCTGCCAACATCTCCACTTAGGTGTTGGCGGCCAGGACGGAGGCACACCGTCCCCTGACCCCAAGGACTCCACGTATTTCCCGTCCTCCTCCTCCACTACCTCCCTGAACCTAGAGAAATAGCTCACCTGCAGGAGAGTTTCAGGGCAGGAAAATGCTCCTATGATCCTGTAATGATGGACACATGTCATCATACATTATACCAAACCCATAGAACGTGCAACACCAAGAATAAACCCTAATGGGAACTATGGACCGTCAGTGATTATGTGTCAATGCAGGTCATCAACTGTAACAAAAGTACCACTCTGCGGCGGGGGGGATGCTGATAATGAGGGCGACTGTGCTTGGGTAGGGGTGGGGTGTATGGGAAATCTCTGCACCATCCTTTTAATTTTGCTGTGAACCTAAAACTGCTCTAAAAAAGAAATTTTTTTTAATGGCTCATCTTCAGCCCTGAGCACAAAACTCACCTCTCATATCTTGCTTTGCCTGAAAATCAGGGCAAGGAGGGAGACACAGGAAGGGGGACACAGATAGATCTGTGTCTGGAGAAAGAAAGGGGTGTCCAACTTACAGAGCACCCTGGATGCACCCAGTGCTACACCAGACGCTATGCAGACATTATCTCCATTCATTCTCCCAGAGACTTGAAAGATTCAGACTTGAAAATGAGCAGCAACTTTCAGGAATGGGCATCTAAAACCAATGGGCCTAGAAGTGGACTTCCTCAACCTCACAAACACCAGCTGCTGGAAAACTTCCACGCTTCTCCTGCTAGAACGCAGGATCCATGAGTGTGGGGACTTGTCTGTCTTTTTCTGCTGTATCCCCAGTGCCTGGCACAGTATCTGCACACGGTAGGTGCCTAGTGACTATTTGTGGACTGAATGACTATTACAAGAGAGGCAGTGAGTAGTAAAATTTAACATCATTCTGTAAGACAGGTCACTACCTGGCATCCCATCACACGGAACCACCTGCCAGGATGCCTTCAACCTGAAGGAGTGAAACAAGGAACAAGGCCAAGCTAGGATGAAGGCAACCGGCAATCAAATAGGGCCACCGGGCTTTGGCAAACCGCCTGACATATATGATGATCCCCATTTCACAGATGAGAAAACTGAGGCTCAAAGCAACTAAATAACTTGTCCAGGGACTTAGCATCTTCACCCAATCATCAGTGACAACTGCACATTTCAGTTAACCAATTGTTTCCCCACATCTCAAAACTGGGCATCACAGCGATCAAGTATGCAGATTTGGAAGGTGATTTTTAGCATTTACCAGGAGGGTACCAGGTCTCGTGCACTTAGTCCAATTTACGCCATGCCCACGGGCACTTCCTGGAGACTGTGGGTGTGCAGGCAGCTCAGTGCCCAGGGTGGGCTAGGGGGAAGGGGAGGGGAGCCAGATGCCCCCTGCAGGGAAACCCACAGGCCTCAGCCCAGTCCACCTGCTCCACGTGGTGGGAAGAGAAGCAGCTGAGTTCGGTGGAGGGAGTTAGAGGGAGACAGCTTTTAAATACATTCCTAGCTTAATAAGGAAACGCACAGTTCTTCTATACCCATAGGTTAATTAGAACCAAATCAGGCAGCCTATAGGGTGTTCAGTGAAAAATAAAGGTTTACAACCAAGTATTTACTGGAAGTATTCTAACAAATGTCTTCTTCCTAACTCAAGTATTTACAAGAAGTATTTTTTAAAATGTATTCTTCTTTAACAAACATTCATGGTCTCAAGGTAACAAGAGAACAGTCCTTGAGAGAGAGAGAGCTATTCACATGTCGACGATCACAGACTGTTGCTGCTTTTAGTAAACACTTAGAAACTTAACCTTCAGATGTCAAAATTCCTAGTTAGTATAGATTTAATGTGAATGTTACGGTAAATAGTATGTTACCATACTTCTCATCTTATTATCTGTTTAAACAAAGGGTGCTCGCCCATCTAGTGCTTTTGCCAGTGATGGGGATGCTCAGGGAGGTCTTATCAAGCAGAAAGCACCTGTCAGCCACGCAACCTGGGCCGGCCTGGTGCGGGGCCCTGGCTCTCAGAGCTAAGGCAGACACGGTCCTGTGCTGGAGGAGCTCCTTGTCCAGCCAGGGGAGGGACCCGGAAACAGGCATCAGGGTTTCCGCTCACTGCTCTAAGTAGGGAATGGCGATGAGAACTTGAAGTCACCCTGCCTGCAGGGAAGGGGGAGGGAACCGCAGGGAGCGTGTCTGGGAGCTGAGTCTGGAAGAGTGAATCGGAATGCTTTCTAGAAGTAAAGGGAAAGGCATTCTTGGCAGAAGGATTTGCAGGTGCAAAGACCTAGAGGCACAACAGTGTACAGTATATCTGGAGAAGAGTTTGGTGTGGGTTGGGATTTGTGGCTGTCTTGGGAATCTACTTCCTGTTCTCAACACGGAAGGGAGAGTGAACCTCTACAAATGTCAGTGGGACCATGTTTCTCCCCTGATCCGACCCCCCCAAGAACTTCCCATTGCACTTAGGGTAAAATCTCAAGTCTGACCGTGGCCTACAAGCCTCTGCATGATCTGACCCCGCCCACCTCTCCCCCTGGCCACCCACCACTCTGCCCCTCACTCCCCAAGCTCCAGCCTCACTTCTGTTCCTTGAGTTGGTACAGTTCATTCCTACCGCTGAGCCTTGGCACTCCCTTCCCCCTTGGCATGAGGTGTTCTTCCTCCAGATCTTCCTTCAATAGGCTTCTCACTCGAGTCTTGGTTCAAAAGTCCCTTATATGCTAACCAAGCAGTACACACACACACACACACACACACACACACATACCCCATGCCCTCAGTCACTTCCTGTCACACCAACTTGCTTTACTGATATCAAGGCACATGTCACCCCCTAAAATCGTCTTTTTTATCCACTAGTTCATGGTCCCCTCCAGGAGGACAATGGCCTCATCTGCTGTGTTCACTGCTGTGTTCCCAGCCCCTGGAACAGTACCCAAAACATACCATGTACTCAAAAAATATTTGTTGAATGAGTGAGTAAAGAGCCTGGAGAAGACTTTGGGCTCCAAATCTGGGGACATTTGAGAGGCAAGGAAAGCAGAAGAGGAGGCTCTTTGACCCCCATGCCCAAGCTGTGGGGAGGAGGCCCTAGAAGATGGATGGTGGGACACAGGCAAGTTTGAGAGCAACTGGATCAAATCCAGGTGGGACCCGATTCGTCCATCACAAGCCAGCAGGCAGATCCCCGCTTCCCTGAAGCTCAAAGGAGGGGGGTGGGCTTGACCCTGAGACAGAGAGGAGGGAATGTGGGTGAAGCTGAAGGAGACCTTGGGGATCACCTGGCACACAGCCTACTGGCCCCTCCCCCACCATGAACATCTCTGCAACCCAGTGAGGGGAGTGAGGTCTGAACTGTGTCTGAGGCCCGAGAGAGTTCAGGACCAGCCAGACTGAAACATTCACATCCTCTAACCAGCCTTGCCCTCTCTTGCTGCCATGCTGTTCCCTCTCCCTGGAACACGATTCCCCACGGTTTACCTGGCAAATCCCTTCTCCTTCTCCAAATGTCAGCTTAGAAATCCCCTCCTCCAGGGAGCCTCCCTGCCACTCCCCTGCCCCCTGCTAGGCTGGATTTGAAGAGCTTCTCTCAGTAGAGCTATTATCATCCTGTATCTTGATTGTCTGCCTCTGGAATCACACACACACCAGGGCTGAAGTTTCAGCTTCCACATCTATAAAACTGGAGGAATAAGATATATCTTGCAAGTGTGTTGGGAGGATTATTTGGCATGGTGTCTGTAGCTGGTGAGTCATAGGCTTTTAATAAATACTAGATATGATAACGAGGAAGAAGAAAATTTTCTGAATCTACCCCAGATGCCTAATAGGTGGGCAGCTGGGCTGTGGTTAAAAAAAACAAAACAACAACCTGCCAGACTTGGACTTGGAATCTGAAGCCCTGGCTCCGCCACTATCAGTGTGATTTGAGTAGGTGTCAAACTCCTTTTCAGCTTCCAATCTTCCTCTGCACAGTTGGAACTCCAAGTACCTTCCTCATGGGGTTGTGGTAGGTTTACATTTATTCTATCATTTTTCAAGTACGTGAAGAACACCTCTATGTGCCTAGCACTGGGCTCGGTACTAGGGTCAGACATACTGTGAACAGACTCTGATCTTTGTGTTCATGGCGGGCAGGGGCATCAGACTAGCCATGAGGACACTCTAGCGCATGCGTGTTTGCATTCTGCTGTATTTATTGAGCACCTACTGTGTGCCAAGCTGGGAGCAAAAACAGGTAAGGCTCCTGCCTGAATAGTATTAAAAAATAACAGTGAATATTCATTGAGCATTCACTGCATGACCTTGGGCTTCAGTTCTTCAAGCTTCTTAAACATAGATGCAACTCACAGCTACCTCATGGAGTGGCAGTGAAGATTATGTGAATTAACGCATGTGAAGCTCAGAACAGAGGTCCTGGCACCTCGTAAGTGGTCAGTAAATGGAAGCCCTAATCCTATTTATTAGCTCACTAGGTAGCAGTCTTGTGTTTAGACCTCTATGTGCCTTATCTCATTTAATCATTTAATCTGGGGTGATAAGTACTAAAATACTAGACGTGAAATCGCCTATAAACTTAAAAGCCTTTACACGTGTGAGTATGTGTTCATGTTTCAGGGGGGCAGCGGAGGACTGTGGGATGGGATGAAGCAAGATCAGCTAGAAATGCTTCCGGAAGGTGAGCCTGGATAGGGCGAGGGGAGCAGGGATGAGTGGGGCTGAGCATCAGAAGGCGGGGGGGCCAGCCTCTCTCCTGCAAACTGAGCCACCAGGGCGTTTCTGCTACTGCAGAAGGCCGGATTCAAGCAGGGCAATTTAAAAACATGTAAAAGGCATAAAGCGAGAGCAGCTGTGCACAGCTGCTGCGGAACGCTCCATCACTGCCTCGCTGTGGACTCTAAATGACAATAAACCTTCCACCCCTTATAAATTAAGCAGACTTTCAAAAAAACCATATCTCCTCCTGCAACTTTTTATGGCTGTTTGGCAACTTTAATCATTTTGCAAAATGCAATTCCTGGCCATAAATTCTCTCCCAAGCACAGATTTAGGGAGATGTAGAGGACTGTGGCGGGTTGATAGGTAAGTTTTAATCTGACAAGGCCAAAAAGTCTATTAGATTTATAGGAAGGCAGCAGATACCCTGTAATTACACCAGGCCCGACCTCCAGGGAATCTCGAATGCGAAGAGGGGAGAGAGCAGGAAGGAGGCAGGTGGGGCAGCAGCAAAGGCAGACTGGAACCCCCTGCGTGTGCCAGCCCCTGGCCCCAGCCTTTCAGTCACAGGCCATGGTGATTTCCCACAAAGGTGCAAAGACCTTGGGTTCCAAGTCGCGGAAGCCTGTGATTGATGCACGTGCTTTGACCACGGCTGGTGCCTGTCAAGAGAAGCTGAGCTCTTTGGAAAGAGATCGCATATCCCTGAACAGGGTAGAGAGTGAGTGAGAAGGCAGTAGATTTCATTCAATTACTCATTCACAAATATCTAGTCCACATTTGTGCTGTGGGTCACGCGCTGTATGAGGTTCCCAGGACAGGACCACGGACAGCGTGCAGGTTGTACCCTGTGCATGCACCCGGCTAGGAGAGCCCCCCAGGGAAAGGGTGGTCGCTGCCATATGCCACAGCACAGGCTGCTTCAGCCCAGAGAAAGGAGAGCCTTTCCTGCCTGGGCTGCCCAGGACCATCCCTCTCCTCTCACTGCGGTGCTAGCCTCCCTGCAGCCCGGCTCTGATCGTGGGGTTCTCACAGTCTAACAGGACCCCAAAGAGCACACTGGCAATCTGCAGGCTGAAGGTTTTATGTGGTCAGCACAGTGTTTTAAAATTTCTCAACTGGAAACAGGTTTTCCTTTGCCATCACACCTTATTATCTTACACTCAGAGAATTCCTTTACTTTAGCTCCTGGCCCCTAAGGGCACATGAGTCTGAGACTCCTGGAAGAGGGTGAAGAGTGGTGATGGAGAAGTAAAGGATGTCACAGGAGCACCAGGCACAGCACCCAACCTGAACCCCCATGGAAGTGTGGTGGGCAGAGGAGTATTCCTATAACAAATTATCATAAACTGAGTGGCTTAAACTATAGAAACATATTTCTCAGTTCTGGAGGCTAGGAAATCCAAGATCAAGGTGCTGGCAGAGTCACTGTCTGGTGAGGGCCCCTTTCCAGGTTTGTAGACAGCCATCATGTCACTGTGTCCTCACTTGGCAGAAGGGCTGAGGGCGCTCTCTGGGGTCTTTTTTATAAGGGCACTAATCCCATTCATGAGGGCTCCACCCTCATGACCTCATCTAATCCTAATTACCTCCCAAAGGCCCCGCCTCTGAATCCACTTCTGAATACCATCGCACAGAGGGACAGGGAAGTAGATGTCAACATATGAATTTGGGGGGTGGGGGGGACACAAACATTCAGTCCATAACTAATCCCCTAAACTGTGAACATGTTATATGGCAAATGGGGGAACTTAGGTTGCAGATGGAATTAAGTTTGCAAATCAGCTGACTTTAAAGTAGGGAGATTATTCTGGGTTATCTGGGAGGGCCCAGTATAATCACAAGGGTCCTTAATACTGGAATCAAGAGGCAGAAGAAGGGCTTCTCTGGTGGCACAGAAGAGTCCACCTGCTGATGCAGGGGACACAGGTTCGTGCCCCAGTCAGGGAGGATCCCACATGCCGTGGAACGGCTGGGCCCGTGAGCCATGGCCACTGAGCCTGCACGTCTAAAGCCTGTGCTCCACAGCGGGAGAGGCTGCAGCAGTGAGAGGCCCACGTACCGCAAAAAAAAAAAAAAGAGGCAGAAGAAGAGTCAATGTCACAGTGATGGGATGTGAGAAAGACTGGACTGACTTTGAAGATGGAGGAAGGGGCCACAAGCCAAGGAATGCAGGTGGCCTGTAGAAACTGGAAAAGACAAAAAAAAAATCATTCTTCCTAGATCCTCTAGAAGGAAACATAGCCCTGCCAACACCTTGATTATGGCACAGTAAGACCCATCTTGGACTTCTGACCCCCAGAACTGCAAGATAATAAATGTGTGTTGTTTAAGCTACTAAATTTGTGGTAATTTATTACAGCAGCAATAGGAAATAAGTGACTTTTAAGCTGAGGTCCAAGAGATCAATAGCTTTGGGATGGGAGTGATTCAGGCGAAGGAAACACACCCAATGTCATCCCTCTGTCTCCCCATTTTGTGTCCTGTGCTCTGGGACTTGGGTTGGGTTATCCTGGGGATGTGAAGTGTTTGTGGATCTGGCCTCCACGTGGGTGCAGAGTGCAAGCAGAGACTGACAAAGGAGGCCGAGCCACCAGTGAGTTATTTTGAGGTCATGTTTATTAGGCTTTGTACCAGGACCTGTACTCAGCATCTTGACAAGCAGCCCTGTGAGACCAGATCTCACAGCAGCTAAGAGTCTTGCGCCTGGATCCAGAGTACATTGTTCTCAAGCAAACTCCACCTGCTACTAACTATATAGCTGTAATCTTGCCTCTTGTGCTGCCATTCCTTCATCAGTACAGTGGTGATAATTATAGCACATCATGGTGTTGTTCGGAAGATCAAAAGAGAGAGTTCATGAAAAGCACTTAGAGCAGTGCCTGGCACTGAGTAGATGCAGGCTGTCATTGTCAGGTATGTTGGACAGACTCGAAGGTGATCCCCACCTCCTGGTTCATGCCCTCATGCAATCCCCTCCCACCAGTGTGGGCAGAACTGGGACTTGCTTCTAACCAATAGAATATGGCAAAGATGATGCACTGTCACTCCCGTATAATACGTTACATTGTAAGTTACATTATAACATATACATTATACGTTATATTATACAGACATTCCTCAACTTACGATGATTCAACTCATGATTTTTTGACTTTACAATGGTGTGAAAGCAATACACATTCAATAGAAACCTCACTTCAAATTCTGAATTTTGATCTTTCCCCAGGCTGGCAATACATGATATGTTACTCTCTCCTGATGCTGGGCAATGGCAGTGAGCTGCATCTCCTGGTCAGCCACATAATCAGAAGGGTAAACAACTGATACACTTACAACCATTCCGTACCCAGACAACCATTCTCTTTTTCCCTTTCAGTACAGTATTCAATAAATTACGAGACACTTAAGACTTTATTGTAAAATAGGCTTTGAGTTAGATGATTTTGCCCAACTGTAGACTAATGGAAGTGTTCTGAGCATGTTTAAGGTAGGCTAGGCTAAGCGATGATGTTTGATAAGTTAGGTGTATTAAATGCATTTTCAACTTCAGATATTTTCAACTTATGATGGGTTTATCAGGACATAACCCCACCATAAGTCAAGGGAGATCTGTATAAGACTCCACCTTTGCAGACTGGAGATAGAGACTCTCCCTGCAGGTTTGATGAAGTAGATGACCATGTGGGAGAAGCCCACATGACAAGGAGCTGGGGCCACATCTAGGAACTGAGGGCCACCTCTAGCAGACAACAAGCGAGTAGTCAGGGCCTCCAGTCCTACAGCAGCAAGAAAGTGAATTGTGCCAACAATCTGTGTAAGCTTGGAAACAGACTCTTCTGCAGTCGAGCCTCCAGATGAGAACACATTCCGCTGACACCTTGATTGTAGCCTGTGAGACCCTCAGAAGACATTCCAACTAAGCCATGCCTGAACCCCTAACTCACAGAAACTGAGAAACGTATGCTGTTTAAAGACACTAAGTTTGTGGTAATTTGTTAGAATTTGTGCAGAAATAGACAAGTGGTATATCAGTTGAGTACTAGTATTCTTACCATTTTACAAATGGGAAACTACAATTTGTAGGTAGTGAGTACCTTCCCCATGGTCACATATCTGATTAGAGGCAGAGCCAGAATTCAAGCCCAGGACTGTCTAATTCCAGAACCCTTGCTCTTTTTTTTTTTTTTTTTTTTTTTTGTGGTACGCGGGCCTCTCACTGTTGTGGCGTCTCCGGTTGCGGAGCACAGGCTCCGGACGCGCAGGCTCAGTGGCCATGGCTCACGGGGCCAGCCGCTCGGCGGCATGTGGGATCTTCCCGGACCGGGGCACGAACCCGTGTCCCTTGCATCGGCAGGCGGACTCTCAACCACTGCGCCACCAGGGAAGCCCAGAACCCTTGCTCTTAATCACTACTCCAGGCTATCTCCCTCCCTCCAGGGTAGCCAGAGCTCATCGTGTCACCAGCACTTCAGGCTCCCTCAGCTGCTTCTTACATTTCCTCTTCTTCCTTCTCCTCTCCATCCTCCTCCAATCGTTTGTCCTTCTCCCTCAAATTCCTTTCTCCCCTTTCTCCTCTTTCCCCTCCCTTCCCCACTGTGGGATAGTTGCCTTGCCACAGTCCCTGCCTTCCCAAATCTCTCCCTGCAGGGCGCCCTCTAGGACCATCCCTAGAAGAAACAAATGGGGAATCTACAGCAGCTTCAGCCCACCTGGCCCCATACCCCTCTCCCCTGACCGCAACAGACAGCCTGAGTTCTTCTTCCAAAGAGCCAGAAGCAGAACCCCCGAGGTAGGGCTCCAAGGTTCAGGGACAGCCCACCACACATGCCCCACACCCGTACCTGCAGCTCCAGGTGCAGAAAACAGGTAAGAACCTCTGCCCCCTCTACTCCAGCCCATCTGCAGGTCTCTGGCCCCACTCCCTTAGCAGGAAAGGAAGAGGGACTTCTTTAAAGATAGAACAGAATAAAATATAGATAAGCATTCGTCAAATGAAATTAATGCTTCCAATATTGTTCTAGGCTTGCTCATATGCGTCAAGTGTTTATGATACTGCAGTTTACCACGTGGGGATATTGCAGTTATATATTAGCTGACTATCTGGTGGCCACTCCAACAGCTCTCTCTGGACCCCGGGTCGCCCTTCACAGGCAAAGTCAGACTTGCTGACATCCATCTCCTTCCTCTGCCGACACATCCCCAGATGCTGATAAAAGGCCTTGCCCCCAACAATATATGAATATTTAAATGACAGTTAATTATTCAGCATATAATGATATTATTAGCATCCACTTCAGGGCTGGCTGTGGGCCCAGCTAAGCCTATCCCACACAAAAGGGTGCTACAGAAAAGACCAAACACAGGCAAACTCCATGTCTGCTGCATCTGCAGGAGCCCTTTGTTATTTGGGGGAGACGTCAATTCACAAACATGATGGCCAGGATCTCCCCCACCTGCCCTGTGCCAAGTCACGTGCTGGGTGTAGGGAGGAGATTTAACCAACATAGTCTCTATTCACATGTGCTTACATGTTCACCCTGCCAAGCACTTCATGTGAGCTTCACTGGGTCCATAAAACAGCCTTATGAAGTCAGGACCACTATTATCCCCTTTTCTTATAAATGAGGAAACTAAAGCTTAGAGCAGCAAAGTGGCATACACAAGGTCACACAGTAAGTGAAGGGGCTGGGACCTGGGATTTCAACCTAGACAGCCTGACCCTGAGCCCCTCACTCTACCAGCCATGAGCACAGCTTAAGCTCCCAGACAACAGGAAGGATGTGATGCCACAGAGATGTAAGCAAGGACTCTGAGATCTGCAAGAGAGGATGAATGGAGATGAGGCAGAAAAGGCTTCTAGAAAAAGGTAGCATTGGAGCTGGACCTTGAAGAATGATTAGGCATGAGGCTGGGTCAGGTAAGGGGTGGGTAATAGAGAAGGCTTCCTGACAGAGGGAACAGCACAGGCAAAAGCTTAGCAGAGAAAAGGTGCTCTGAAAATAGTGAGACTCTGGAATAACTACAACACAAGATTTGTGTGGGGTACGTAATGGGAAGGCAATTTGGGAACAGATCAAGGAGGGCATAGGGAGCAAGCTAAAGGGTTTGGGTTTTATCCCGAGGACACTGGGAATCATGTGAAGTTGTGGTAGACGGCAAAAAGGATGACACTTTGCCCTTTCCCATAAAGAGGTGGAGTCTCTTTCTTTACCCCAATCTCCCCATTGCATCTGGGTGCGGTCATATGACTTGCTTTGGTGAGTGGGACACTAGCAAAGGTGATGCAAGCAGATGTGTAAAGCATATGCAACACGTTTGTAAAGTGCTTGAATATTGGGGGCAGCAGCAGAGTTTGCAGCAAGAATCACGGCTTGCAAGCCGTCCCGGGTGGTCTCGTCTTCCTGCAGCTTGTAGACCCTTAGGCTTAGGAGCTGTTTCAAGCACACAACCTTGAGAGAGTAAGGTGTTCTTGAGACCGTCTGTACCAAATCCATGACTGAACCCAGTGAAGACCTCTATATAAACGTTTAAGATCCTGGCAACACATGCGGAGACCCACTCTTTTAGCCACTGGCTGCTGGAGACAGCCTAGAAGACAAATTGCTCCCAAGTCAGCCTGTTCTAGATGAGCAGCTATTGTAGACCCTCATAATCTGACTGTAATGGAGGCTGCCACATTCACTGTCGTGCGGCTGATAGAACCTTGGTGCTCTGGCCAGCTGTCAGGCCTGAGCCTCCGAGGTGGGAGAGCCAAGTTCAGGACATTGGACCACCAGAGACCTGCCGGCCCCAAGTAATATCAATCGGCGAGAGATCTCCCAGAGATCTCTGTCTCAACACTAAGACCCAGCTCCACTCAACGACCAGCAAGCTCCAATGCTGGACACCCCATGCCAATCAACTAGCAAGACAGGAACACAACCCCACGCATTAGCAGAGAGGCTGCCTAAAATCATACAAAGTCCACAGATATCTCAAAACACACCACCGGACGTGGCCCTGCCCACCAGAAAGACAAGATCCAGCCCCACCCACCAGAACACAGGCAGAAAGCCTACACAAGCCACTGAACCAACCTCACCCACTGGGGGCAGACACCAAAAACAATGGGAACTGTGAACCTGCAGCCTGCGAAAAGGAGACCCCAACCACAGTAAGTTAAACAAAATGAGAAGACAGAGAAATATGCAGCAGATGAAGGAGCAAGGTAAAAACCCACCAGACCAAACAAATGAAGAGGAAATAGGCCATCTACCTGAAAAAGAATTCAGAGTAATGATAATAAAGATTATCCAAAATCTTAGAAATAGAATGGAGAAAATACAAGAAATGTTTAAGAGGACCTGGGAGAACTACAGAGCAAACAAACAGTGATGGACAATACAATAAATGAAATTAAAACTTCTCTAGATGGAATCAATAGCAGAATAACTGAGGCAGAATAATGGATAAGTGACCTGGAAGATAAAATAGTGGGAAAAACTACTGCAGACCAGAAAAAAGAAAAAGGAATGAAAAGAATTGAGGACAGTCTCAGAGACCTCTGGGACAACATTAAACACACCAACATTCGAATTATAGGGGTCCCAGAAGAAGAGAAAAAGAAAGGGACTCAGAAAATATTTGAAGAGATTATAGTTGAACACTTCCCTAACATGGGAAAGGAAATAGTCAGTCAAGTCCAGGAAGTGCAGAGAGTCCCATACAGCATAAATCCAAGGAGAAACACACCAAGACACATGTTAATCAAACTATCAAAAATTAAACACAAAGAAAAAATATTAAAAGCAGAAAGGGAAAAGCAACGTACAAGGGAATGCCCATAATGTTAACAGCTGATCTTTCAGGAGAAACTCTGAAAGCTAGAAAGGAGTGCCAGGACATATTTAAAGTGATGAAAAGGCAATACCTAAAACCAGGATTACTCTACCCAGCAAGGATCTCATTCAGATTCAACAGAGAAATTAAAACCTTTATAGACAAGCAAAAGTTAAGAGAATTCAACACCACCAAACCAGCTTTACAACAAATGCTAAAAGAATTTCTCTAGGCAGGAAACACAAGAGAAGGAAAAGACCTACCAAAATAAACCCAAAGCAATTAAGAAAATGGTAATAGGAACATACATATCGATAATTACCTTAAATGTAAATGGATTAAATGCTCCAATCAAAAGACATAGACTGGCTGAATGGATGCAAAAACAAGACCCATATATATGCTGTCTACAAGAGACCCACTTCAGACCTAGGGACACATACAGACTGAAAATGAACGGATGGAAAAAGATACTCCATGCAAATGGGAATCAAAAGAAAGCTGAAGTAGCAATTCTCATATCAGACAAAATAGACTTTAAAATAAAGACTATTACAAGAGACAAAGAAGGACACTACATAATGATAAAGGGATCAATCTAAGAAGAAGATATAACAATTGTAAATATTTATGCAACCAACATAGGAGCACCTCATTACATAAGGCAAATGCTAACAGCCATAAAAGGGGAAATTGATAGTAATATTAGGGGACTTTAACACCCCACTTTCACCAATGGACAGATCATCCAAAATGAAAATACATAAGGAAACACAAGCTTTAAATGATACAATAAACAAGATGGACTTAACTGATATTTATAGGACATTACATCCAAAAACAACAGAATACACTTTCTTCTCAAGTGCGCATGGAATATTCTCCAGGACAGATTATGTCTTGGGTCATAAATAAAACCTTGGTAAATTTAAGAAAATTGAAATTGGATCAACTGTCTTTTCCGACCACAAAGCTATGAGACTAGATATCAATTACAGGGGAAAAAATGTAAAAAATACAAATACGTGGAGGCTAAACAATACACTACTAAATAACCAGGAGATTACTGAAAAGATCAAAGAGGAAATCAAAAAATACCTGGAAAAAATGACAATGAAAACACAACAACCCAAAATTTATGGGATGCAGCAAAAGCAGTTCTAAGAGGGAAGTTTATAGTAATACAACCCTACCTCAAGAAACATCTTAAATAAACAACCTAACCTTACACCTAAAGCAATTAGAGGAAGAAGAACCAAAAAAAACCCCAAAGTTAGCAGAAGAAAAGAAATCATAAAGATCAGAGCAGAAATAAATGAAAAAGAAATGAAGGAAACAATAGCAAAGATCAATAAAACTAAAAGCTGGTGCTTTGAGAAGATAAACAAATGGATAAACCATTAACCAGACTCATAAAGAAAGAAGGGAGAAGACTCAAATCAACAGAATTAGAAATGAAAAAGGAGAAGTAACAACTGACACTGCAGAAATACAGAGGATCATGAGAGATTACTACAAACAACTATATGCCAATAAAATGGACAACCTGGAAGAAATGGACAAATTCTTAGAAAAGCACAACCTTCCAACACTGAACCAGAAGGAAATAGAAAATATTGACAGACCAATCTGAAATTGAAACTGTGATTAAAAATCTTCCAACAAACAAAAGCCCAGGACCAGATGGCTTCACAAGCGAATTCTATCAAACATTTAGAGAAGAACTAATACCTTTCTTTCTCAAACTCTTCCAAAATACAGCAGAGGGTGGAACACTTCCAAACACATTCTATAAGGCCACCATCACCCTGATACTACAACCAGACAAAGATGTCACAAAAAAAGAAAAGTACAGGCCGATATCACTGATGAATATAGATGCAAAAATCCTCAACCAAATACTAGCAAACAGAATCCAACAGCACATTAAAAGGATCATACACCATGATCGAGTGGTGTTTATCCCAGGAATGCAAGGATTCTTCAATATACACAAATCAATCAATATGGTAAACCATATTAACAAACTGAGGGGTAAAAACCATATGATCGGGAGGGAGATGCAAGAGGGAAGAGATATGGGAACATATGTATATGTATAACTGATTCACTTTGTTATAAAGCAGAAACTAACACACCACTGTAAAGCAATTATACTCCAATAAAGATGTTAAAAAGAAAAAACCATATGATCATCTCAATAGATGCAGAAAAAGCTTTTGACAAAATTCAACACCCATTTATGATAAAAACTCTCCAGAAAGTCATAGAAGGAACCTACCTCAACATAATAAAGACCATATATGACAAACCCACAGCCAACATCATTCTCAATGGTGAAAAACTGAAACCATTTCCTCTAAGATCAGGAACAAGACAATGTTGCCCACTCTCACCACTATTATTCAACAAAATTTTGGGAATTTTAGCCACAGCAATCAGAGAAGAAAAAGAAATAAAAGGAATCCAAACTGGAAAACAAGTAGAACTGTCACTGTTCACAGACAACATGATACTATACATAGAGAATCCTAAAGATGCTACCAGAAAACTACTAGAGCTAATCAATGAATTTGGTAAAGTAGCAGGATACAAAATTAACACACAGAAATCTCTTGCATTCCTATACACTAATGATGAAAAATCTGAAAGTGAAATTAAGAAAACACTCCCATTTACCATTGCAACAAAAAGAATAAAATACCTAGGAATAAACCTACCTAAGGAGACAAAAGACCTGTATGCAGAAAACTATAAGACACTGATGAAAGAAATTAAAGATAACACAAACAGATGGAGAGACATACCATGTTCTTGGATTGGAATAATCAGCATTGTGAAAATGACTATACTATCCAAAGCAATCTACAGATTCAATGCAATCCCTATCAAACTACCATTGGCATTTTTCACAGAACTAGAACAAAAAATTTCACAATTTGTATGGAAACACAAAAGACCCTGAATAGCCAAGACAATCTTGAGAAAGAAAAACGGAGCTGGAGGAATCAGACTCCCTGACTTCAAACTATACTACAAAACTACAGTAATCAAGACAGTATGGTATTGGCAGAAAAACAGAAATATAGATTAATGGAACAGGATAGAAAGCCCAGAGATAAACCCACACATATATGGTCATCTTATTTTTGATAAAGGAGGCAAGAATATAGAATGAAGAAAAGACAGCCTCTTCAATAAGTGGTGCTGGGAAAACTGGACAGCTATATGTAAAAGAATGAAATTAGAACACTCTTTAACACCATATACAGCAATAAACTCAAAGTGGATTAAAGACCTAAATGTAAGGCCAGACATTAGCAAACTCTTAGAGGAAAACATAGGCAGAACACTCTATGACATAAGTCACAGCAAGATCCTTTTTGACCCACCTCCTAGAGAAATGGAAATAAAAATAAACAAATGGGACATAATGATACTTAAAAGCTTTTGCACAGCAAAGGAAACCATAAACAAGATGAAAAGACAACCCTCAGAATGAAAGAAAATATTTGCAAACAAAGCAACTGACAAAGGATTAATCTCCAAAATATACAAGCAGCTCATGCAGCTCAATATCAAAAAAACAAACAACCCAATCCAAAATTGGGCAGAAGACCTAAATAGACATTTCTCCAAAGAAGATATACAGATTGCCAACACATACATGAAAGGATGCTCAACATCCCTAATCATTAGAGAAATGCAAATCAAAACTACAATGAGAGTCAGCTCTACCCACCACCAGTCCCTCCCATCAAGCCTCTTAGATAGCCTCATCCACCAGAGGGCAGAGAGCAGAAGCAAGAAGAACTACAATCCCGCAGCCTGTGGAACAAAAACCACATTCACAGAAAGATAGACAAGATAAAAAGGCAGAGGGCTATGTATCAGATGAAGCAACAAGATAAAACCCCAGAAAAACAACTAAATGGAGATAGGCAACCTTCCAGATAAAGAATTCAGAATAATGATAGTGAAGATGATCCAGGACCTCAGAAAAACAATGGAGGCAGAGGTCAAGAAGATGCAAGAAATGTTTAACAAAGACCTAGAAGAATTAAAGAACAAACAAACAGAGATGAACAATACAATAACTGAAATGAAAACTACACTAGAAGGAATCAATAACAGAATAACTGAGGCAGAAGAACGGATAAGTGACCTGGAAGACAGAATGGTGGAGTTCACTGCTGCGGAACAGAATAAAGAATGAAAAGAAATGAAGACAGCCTAAGAGACCTCTGGGACAACATTAAATGCAACAACATTCACATTATAGGGGTCCTAGAAGGAGAAGAGAGAGAGAAAGGACAAGAGAAAATATTTGATGAGATTATAGTCAAAAACTTCCCTAACATGGGAAAGGAAATAGCCACCCAAGTCCAGGAAGTGCAGTGAGTCCCATACAGGATAAACCCAGGGAGAAACACGCCAAGATACATAGTAATCAAATTGGCAAAAATTAAAGACAAAGAAAAATTATTAAAAGCAGCAAGGGAAAAACGACAAATAACATACAAGGGAACTCCCATAAGGTTAACAGCTGATTTCTCAGCAGAAACTCTACAAGCCAGAAGGGAGTGGCATGATATATTTAAAGCGATGAAAGGGAAGAACCTACAACCAAGATTACTCTACCCAGCAAGGATCTCATTCAGATTCGATGGAGAAATCAAAAGCTTTGCAGATAAGCAAAGGCTAAGAGAATTCAGCACCACCAAACCAGCTCTACAATAAATGCTAAAGGAATTTCTCTAAGTGGGAAACACAAGAGAAGAAAAGGATCTACAAAAACAAACCCAAAACAATTAAGAAAATGGTCATAGGAACATACATATCGATAATTACCTTAAACGTGAATGGATTAAATGCTCCAACCAAAAGACACAGGCTCACTGAATGGATACTAAAACAAGATCCACATATATGCTGTCTACAAGAGACCCACTTCAGACCTAGGGACACATACAGACTGAAAGTGAGGGGATGGAAAAAGATATTCCATGCAAATGCAAATCAAAAGAAAGCTGGAGTAGCTATACTCATATCAGAAAAAATAGACTTTAAAATAAAGAAAGTTACAAGAGACAAGGAAGGACACTACATACTGATCAAGGGATCAATCCAAGAAGAAGATATAACAATTATAAATATATATACACCCAACATAGGAGCACTTCAATACATAAGGCAACTGCTAACAGCTATAAAAGAGGAAATCGACAGTAACACAATAAGAGTGGGGGACTTTAACACCTCATTTACACCAATGGACAGATCATCCAAAATGAAAATAAATAAGGAAACGGAAGCTTTAAATGACACAATAGACCGGATAGATTTAATTGATATTTATAGGGCATTCCTTCCAAAAACAGCAGATTACACTTTGTTCTCAAGTGCGCATGGAACATTCTCCAGGATAGGTCACATCTTGGGTCACAAATCAAGCCTCAGTAAATTTAAGAAAGTTGAAATCATATCAAGCATCTTTTCTGACCACAACGCTATGAGATTAGAAATGAATTACAGGGAAAAAAACGTAAAAAACACAAACACATGCAGGCTAAACAATACATTACTAAATAACCAAGAGATCACTGAAGAAATCAAAGAGGAAATCACAAAATACCTAGAGACAAATGACAATGAAAACATGATGATCCAAAACCTATGGGATGCAGCAAAAGCAGTTCTAAGAGGGAAGTTTATAGCTATACAAGCCTACCTCAAGAAAAAAGAAAAATCTCAAGTAAACAACCTAACCCTACACCTAAAGGAACTAGAGAAAGAAGAACAAGCAAAACCCAAAGTTAGCAGAAGGAAAGAAATCATAAAAATCAGAGCAGAAATAAATGAAATAGAAACAAGAAAACAATAGCAAAGATCAATAAAACTAAAAGCTGGTTCTTTGAGAAGATAAACAAAATTGATAAACCATTAGGCAGACTCATCAAGAAAAAGAGGGAGAGGACTCAAATCAGTAAAATTAGAAGTGAAAAAGGAGAAGTTACAACAGACACCGCAGAAATACAAAGCATCCTAAGAGACTACTACAAGCAGCTCTATGCCAATAAAATGGACAACCTGGAAGAAATGGATAAATTCTTAGCAAGGTATAACCTTCCAAGACTGAACCAGGAAGAAACAGAAAATATGAACAGACCAATCACAAGTAATGAAGTTGAAACTGTGATTAAAAATCTTCCAACAAACAAAAGGCCAGGACCAGATGGCTTCACAGGTGAATGCTATCAAACATTTAGAGAAGAGCTAACACCCATCCTTCTCAAACTCTTCCAAAACAGTACAGAGGGAGGAACACTCCCAAACTCATTCTATGAGGCCACCATCACCCTGATACCAAAACCAGACAAAGATTCTACAAAAAAAGAAAATTACAGACCAATATCACTGATGAATATAGATGCAAAAATCCTCAACAAAATACTAGCAAACAGAATCCAACAACACATTACAAGGATCATACACCATGATCAAGTGGGATTTATCCCAAGGATGCAAGGATTCTTCAATATATGCAAATCAATCAATGTGATTCACCATATTAACAAATTGAAGAAAAAAAAACATATGATCATCTCAATAAATGCAGAAAAAGCTTTTGATAAAATTCAACACCCATTTATGATAAAAAACTCTCCAGAAAGTGGGCATAGAGGGAACCTACCTCAACATAATAAAGGCCATATATTAAAAAAAAAAAAACTACAATGAGGTATCACCTCACACTGGTCAGAATGGCCATCTTCAAAAAATCTAGAAACAATAAATGCTGGAGAGGGTGGGGAGAAAAGGGAACACTCTTGCACTGTTGGTGGGAATGTAAATTGATACAGCCACTATGGAGAACAGTATGAAGGTTTCTTAAAAAACTAAAAATAGAACTACCATATGACCCAGCAATCCCACTACTGGGCATATACCCAGAGAGAACCATAATTCAAAAAGAATCATGTACCACAATGTTCATTGCAGCTCTATTTACAATAGCCAGGACATGGAAGCAACCTAAGTGTCCATCGACAGATGAATGGATAAAGAAGATGTGGCACATATATACAATGGAATATTACTCAGTCATAAGAAGAAATGAAACTGGACTATTTGTAGTGAGGTGGATGGACCCAGAGTCTGTCATACAGAGTGAAGTAAGTCAGAAAGAGAAAAACAAATACCGTATGCTAACACATATATATGGAATCTAAAAAAAAGGTCATGAAGAACCTAGGGGCAAGACGGGAATAAAGACACAGACCTACTAGACAATGGACTTGAGGACACGGGGAGGGAGAATGTTAAGCTGTGACAAAGTGAGAGAGTGGCATGGACATATATACACTACCAAATGTAAAACTGATAGCTAGTGGGAAGCAGCCGCATGGCACAGGGAAATCAGCTCGGCACTTTGTGACCATCTACAGGGATGGGATAGGGAGGGTGGGAGGGAGGGAGACGCAAGAGGGAAGAGATATGGGAACATATGTATATGTACAACTGATTCACTTTGTTATAAAGCAGAAACTAACACACCAGTGTAAAGCAATTATACTCCAATAAAGATGTAAAAAAAAGTTCCCTGGTGGCCTAGTGGCTAGGATTCCAGGCTTTCACTGCCATGGCCCAGGTTCAAGGTCGGGGAACTGAGACCCCGCAAGCCAGGCGGCATGGCGGAAAAAAAAAAAAAAGAAGATAATCTGGCTATGATGCAGGGGATAGGTTAAGAGTGGTAAAATTGGAGCTGGGGACCCTTAAGGAGACTGGTGTCAGAGTCCAGTTGAGAAGATAAGATCTAATCAAGACAATGGGGATGGATAGAAAGAGTTGTCCCAGGGTCTCTGAGGGAGACACAATGACGTCAGGGAAGCATGTCTTTGAGTCTGCTCCTTACACACATGCACACACGCACCCAACACCCTTGGTTACCTTGGTCTCTCTCCCTCCATCATTTCACCCCCTCACCTTTCCACTTAGCACCCCTTCTCCAGCTCCTTCTCTACTCCAAGAAGGAATTACAAAAATAGTAGAGGCAACAGAGTGGAAACTGAAAAGAGCACTAGACAAAGAGTCCAGCCTCTCCCCTCTGCTCCACTCCCAGCTGTGCCTCCAACTGGCTATGGGACCTGAGGCAAGCCTCTGCCCCTCTTTGGGCCTCAGTTTCCCCCAATGCCTTCTGCTTAGACTGGGTTTGTGACCTGGTACTTTGGATTCCCAGGATGAGGAGGCCTCCGCAGGCCTCACTGCCCACCTTGTTCCATCTGTGCTTGGAGTCTTGGGAGAGGCAGAAGATGTGCCCACTCACCCACTCAGCACCTTCCCTGGCCCTGTTGATGTCATAGGGAGACTGAAAGAGACGGCCATTGACCAGATGCCTCTTCCTCACAGGCCTATCCCAGCATCCAGCCCCTCAGGGCCTTCTGGGGACATGGGCTTACCAAACTTGCCCAGCACAGCTAAATCCAGGCAGTTCGTCCATTGGATGAACAGAATCCTGAAGATGGAGGATCCAGGGAGAGGGGACAGCATGGTTGGGCACAAAGAACCCAGAACTTCTGGGGAATAAGAAATTTAAGTTAACTCTGCTATTTAATTGATTTTTGTGACCTTAGGCAAGGGAATTAACTTCTCAGAACTTCCCCCTGCATGAAGTGGGTGACAGAGAATAGATGGAAAATACCCAGCTCTGTGCCTGACCCTCAATAGTTGCTTAGCGAATGTTCACTTCTTTCTTCACCCCACCACCTCTGGCGTAAAACAGGGATATCCATCTCCTCTCCTCAAAATTGTTTTGTGAGTCTAGGTAAGAGAACTCTGCAAAGTACTTTGCATATAATACACCACCACTAAACCTTATTTCATTCTTTTAAAGTAAACTTCAAGAAAAATTCAAAGAAACCGGCATGCATTTTTGATGTGTTGCGATATGTGTAGCTGGGGCATATTCTTGTGAATCTAATTTGAATCTAATTAAGCATCTTGGACTGACTTCCAGTTTACAGGATAAACATCGGAAGGAGGAACAAGTTAAATGACACCAGGAGGAGACAATCAGATAAATTTAGCATCTAGAATCTTCTCCAAGAAAACTGGCCTCCACTTTTCAAAAAGTTAATGTAGTAGTAAGAAAAAAAAAAAAACTAAGAGGACCATTGTAGATATTTAAAGACCAAATGCAAAACATATACCTTGATTGTATTCTAGTTCAAAAAAAATTTTTTAACAACCATAAAAAGCATTTTAGGATAATTGGAAATATGAGTATGCACTAGCAATTGACTGACGTTATGGAATTACTGTTGATCTTCTCATGTGTGATAATGGTACAGCAGATGTGAAGAAGAATGTCTTTATTCTCAGGAGAAGCATGAGAAGTGTTTAGGGGTGAGGTGTCATGATGTCTACAACTTATTTTCAAATACTAAACCAAAGAGAGAAAGAGATGTAGCAAATATGGCAAAAGGTTAACAAATGCTGGATCTAGATGGAGGATTTATGGGTAATAACTGGACTAGTCTTTCAACTTGTCTGTAAGTTTGAAAACCCCCAAAATAAAATGCTGGAGGTGGGGGCAAAAAACCAGACAATGGATCCAGAGCTGCGGAAGCAAACTCAGCCAGCTGCAGAGGCCCTGCCTGGCAGTGTGGCCGGGCCATCGGGGGACAAGGGCTGAGTCACTGTTGGAAGCAGTCCTTCTGGCTCTGGCTCAAGCTGGGGAGGGCAGGAGGGCAAGGGGTTGGGGGCCCAGCTGCAGCCCCACATCCCCCTTACCCCCTTCTTGGAAAGGTCAGTTCCTCAAGCATCAAGGAGGGCCCTGTCCCTGGGGAGGCTGGAGCAAGGAGCATTCTGTGAAGCTCACTTCTCCCTGACCAGGAGGTGACCATGGTCACCAGCCCCTTGGTACAAACATGCCTTTGTTTTCATCAGTCTGAGCTTTTGGTCCCTGGTGCGAGAGCTGCTGTTGGTTCCCATTTCCAGATGCTCCTGTAGCAACTTCTTCCCACCTTCTTAGTTCTGCTGGATGATGGGGCTCCAGCTTCCTGGGCAGGGGATGTTTGTGAGATTTGGGGGAATGCATCCAGGGGTTTCCAGACTGAATGGGTTGGGCCAGGCAGAAGAGAACTAACAACTTGGGGATACATAAAGAGGGGGCCTCCAGAAGACAGGACTGGAGAGCAGCTCAGACCCCCAGAGAGAGGGCAGGTGAGGCCTGGATAAGGTCTGAGGGGGGCAGGAATTGTGGGCTTTAATCAAACCATCCAAGAGGCTGCTGGAGGCTCCCATGCAGCCTGGATCCCTGAGGCAATGACCAGATCTCAGGATCCATGGGAAGGAGCCGTGGGACCCACTGAGTCCGGCGGTAAGTTCTAGCACCCCATTGACCTCAGTGAGGACACATAAAGAGACAGGACCCATGCAGCTGAGAGCTCACGACAGCTTAGTATTCACAGAGCCCTTCCCAAGCACCGAGCACTGCACTAAGCGCAGTCCATGCATTACCCCTTTCGGTCCTACTAGAAGTCCTGCTTCAGCTCCCTAATTATAACTGGAAGATGTGGACCATTTTTCTCCTGTGTCTGGGTATGGGTGAAATACTAAGGAAATAAGGAATGTTGTCTAGCTCATGAACCAGGTAAACCAGCACTTGCACCCAAATGGATGGCCACTCCTGTCCACCCAGAGGACAATATTCCTCCTCTGAAAACAGCGCTAACTCCAACCCAACCCATGGACAAATGGACCGTCAATAACTCAAGTGTGGGGTTTCCCTGGTGGCGCAGTGGTTGAGAGTCCGCCTGCCGATGCAGGGGACACGGGTTCGTGCCCCGGTCCAGGAAGATCCCACATGCCATGGAGCGGCTGGGCCCGTGAGCCATAGCCGCTGAGCCTGCGCGTCCGGAGCCTGTGCTCCACGACGGGAGAGGCCACAACAGTGAGAGGCCTGCGTACCACAAAAAAAAAAAAAAAAAACCTCAAGTGTGTGTCATAGACAAGGTTTTCCAGAGTGGGTCTAATTGGCTGTGTTTCCATAAGAAGGGGATTCTGAGGTTAAATGAGCTTAGGAAACTCCAGACTACATTCCTGTCTTGGACACTCACAAAGGACCCCAGCACCTTGATGGCTCTGAAAAGTCCTAGAGTAAAGAAGTCTCCCAATTCTGTTTAACCCAATGCCTCCCAAAACCATTTGCCCTTCATAACACTTATTAAAGCTGGAGCCATAATATACTGGAACACCTTTAGGAAATTCTGCCATGGTCGTCATTCTAGCCTGTGGGATAAATCTAGCTCTTGTTCCATCATTCAAATTCTTCCCAATACACTGGCCAAACTAAAATTCAATAAGGTGCAGACATGAAGTCACCCCAAGTCCCTGGAAAGGGCAAACATGGAGAAAAGAACCATTCTGAGATGGAACCCTGAGCTGGGGACGGGAGAAGCGCGGGGTGGTCTAGGGTGCTTGCTGGTAATTCTGAGGAATAATTCAGTCATGAGACCAGCTGTTCTCAACAGATCCTTCCCTTTCTAAATCAGACCCCAACTCAACGGGAACAATAAAATGATTGTATGAGTCAGAGTCTAACCAGGAAAACAAAACCAACTTAAGAATGTATAACAGAAGGAATTTAATGCAGACAATTGGTTACTCAGGTGATAGTAAAGCTGAAACCCAACCAGGTGACAGTGAGGTACCCAGAGGTTAGCAGGAAGCCACTGTCACCTCTAGATTAGAGACAAAGGGAGGAGGAGGCAGTGTCACTGGAGCCCAGGGGAAGAGCCCAGAGCTTTGAGCTCAGTGGAAGTCATGGGTTGGACTTAAAACCCAGCAAAGTCCAGGCAGAGGGCACCTGAAATATGACCACCCTTGACCCCTGAATCCCAGCTACCCAGCACTAGTCAAGGCCGTGGCAAACTTCATCCATACAAAACATAATCTCACATGTTCAAAATAATCTGAGCAGCAAAAGGCTGAAAAGGGTCAAAGTGGTTAACATAGGTTGGATTCCCCAGAAAACAGACTCTGAGATGGGGGTTTGCGTGTATGGAGTCTAAGGAATCCAACACCTGCCGGGGAGTGAGGGCCGCAGCACTGAGCAGAGGGAGAATTTGAATGGGATGCAACATCAGCAAAGGCCTCGACCAACCAACGGGGAGCTCTGGGACTTGAATGGGGCTGCAGAGAAGGCTTGCATTGAGGACTTTCACCCTCGCACAGCTGGTCTTTTGATGTGGCCTCCCCCGGGGAGGAGGTATCACCTTGAGCAAGGCAGGTACCTGCAACCAAGGGCAGTTCCCAGAAAGGGACTCGGCAGGAAGCAGTCACCACTCCAGAATCTAGGGGGATGACTGCCTCCATCCTGAAGAAGGATCTGGACACCACACCATGGTACCCACTACAGTTGCCCAAAACGAAAAGAATTTTCCAGGCAAAAGAGGCCCAAGGCTGAGGGTGGCCTTTGGGAGTCAACTTTGCTTTATGTTTTTGTTGGTTTTGTTTTATTTATACAGCCCGTATACATTGAAACAAGAGAGTGAGGGATACTACATGAGCATCTGAGTCAAGGATTTTCCCATCCATCCATGACATTGATGATACCTGGAAATTCATCTCGTTATGTGAAGAAACAGGTGTCCTAATACACTGGTTGTGAATTGGAAGGGTTCTGATAAGAAAGGGTGATGTGCCCCAGTGTTCACTGCAGCACTATTTACAATAGCCAAGACGTGGAAACAACCTAAATGTCCATCAGCAGGTGAATAGATAAAGTCGTGATACACACACACACACACACACACACACACACAATGGAATACTACTCAGCCATAAAAAAGAATGAAATAATGCCATTTGCAGCAACATGGATGGACCTAGAGATTATCATACTATGTCAGAAAGACATACCATGTGATATTGCTTATATGTGGAATCTAAAAAAATGATACAAATGAACTTATTTACAAAACAGAAACAGACTCACAGACTTCGAAAACAAATTTATGATTACCAAAAGAGAAAGTTTGGGGGGGAGGGATAAATTAGGAGGTTGGGATTAACATATACACACTACTATATATAAAATAGGTAACCAACAAGGACCTACTGTATAGCCCAGGGAACTATACTCAATATTGTGTAATAACCTATAAGGGAAAAGATTCTGAAAAAGAATATATATATACTGTATATATTATATGACTGCTGTGCTGCACACCTAAAATTAACAAGATATTGTAAATCAATTACACTTTAATTTTTTTAAGTAATATAAACAGTTAATATTGTAAATAAACTGATAGTACCATTTTACAAGTTCAAATAAATGTGGAGTAAAATGAACTCTGAAAAAAAAAAAAAAAAGGCTGATGTGGGTTTTGGAGCTGCTAGCCAGAAACCCTTCTTTTAAACAGCAGTTAGCCAACAAAACCAGCTGTTTATCAAAGACACTCCTGATTTGTTCAAATAAAATCATGTCAGTGGCATCTAGGAAACTGCTGTTCTTTCTTTTTCTTTGGAGACAAGGGGACAGGCATCCAGCCACGTAGAAGCCGGAGCAAGCATTTTGAGAGAAATTAGCAAAATGAATGGGTCAGAAGCTGTACCTGTTCTAGCCCTGATCAGTCAAGAGACTGGTCCTGCCAACTTTCCCTTTGACTTGAAGCAAAAACTGGTCAGCCTTGACCCAGAGTGATGGTTGTACATGAAGATTCCAGACCACAGCCTTAAGAACACACAGCTCTTTTCATAAAGCTATTTTTCAGGCCATAAAATATCTGGAAATGACACTGTCCTTTGAAAACCTACATCGGTTGTGACTCTCCAAACCACATCCCCTGCCCCTACCGCCCCGTCAGGCCAGCCACAGTCTGACCACGAGAAAGGAAGTAAGCAGAGAGGTGCCATCTCCCTGTTACACAGGCCACCAGCAGCACAGAGAAGCAAAATCACCTCGTTAGAAATACAGTTGACATCGGTGCTGTATTTGAAACTTGAACTTTTCAGACCAAGCCTGGGAATCTTCTGCTGTTAGCGTTACAAGAAACGACCCTCCTGGTGCCAAGGTGTGAGACTTGATTGTCAAGGAACACACACAGAGAAGAGACACAACAGGAGGAAAGGACCACGCTTCATTCAACCGTCTGTTTACTAAGTGCCTTCCGTGAGCCAGGCACTTGGAATACAGCGGTGAGCAAAGACACAGGGACCTTTCCTCACAGAGCTCAGAGCCAGTGCAACACAGATTGGAAAAGCTAGCATCGCAAATAGAGGGGGTAAACGTTACAAAAAGCAACACTAGTGACTGTGAGATCTTATAGCAGCAAACCTGACCCAGCCTGGGGAGTCGGAGACCAGGACAGACGTACTCCTATAAGCGAAGGGCTGCCGCACATATTTCTCTATTTGTCTGCATCGAATATGTTTGCATGCGTATTTATATAAATATACATACACACACTAAGCATAGATGCTTGAGTTAGCCATGGAGTAACCTGTATATCATTCTCATTCCAAAGCAGATTGTTCTGGTCTCAGTTAATCCTGGTGTTGACTTTGTTTTTAACTGAAGTATAATTGCTTTACAATGTGTTAGTTTCAGGTATACAGCAGAGTGATTCAGTTTTTGGGTTTTTTTTTTTTGCGGTACGCGGGCCTCTCACTGTTGCGGCCTCTCCCGTTGCGGAGCACAGGCTCCGGATGCGCAGGCTCAGCGGCCATGGCTCACGGGCCCAGCCGCTCCACGGCATGTGGGATCTTCCCAGACCGGGGCACGAACCCGTGTCCCCTGCATCGGCAGGAGGACTCTCAACCACTGCGTCACCAGGGAAGCCCAATTCAGTTTTATATATATATATTTTTTCAGATTCTTTTCCATGATAGGTTATTACAAGATATTGAATATGGTTCCCCGTGCTATACAGTAGGTCCTTGCTGTTTATCTATTTTATAATAGTAGTGTGTATCTGCTAATCCCCAAAATTTATCCCTGCCCCCTTCCCCTATAAATAAATTGGTTTTCTATGTCTGTGAGTCTATTTCTGTTCATGTGGATCGTTCTTGTAGATTCCACATCTAAGTGATATGAGATGACATTTGTCTTTCTCTAATCCTATTGTTGACTTAGCGAGCCCCTTCAGATATTGTTGACAATCACTTGTGTCCAGAGCGAGCCGAGCAGGTCAGAGCCCTCATCCTGAAACTTAGCCAGGGAGCATCCTTCCCGATGCACCTGTTTTGGAGAGTGTGTAGGGGATTTGGATGGGGATGTGCCTGCAGGCCTGTGAGGGAGACCCTGTGAGCCTCACCGTGTGTGTGTGTGTGTGTGTGTGTGTGTGTGTGTGTGTACACACGCATGATTACATGAGAATCTGTGTGTCCCATGGGCCCGTGTGCGGATATGTGGTTGTGTGGATGCTCCGTGTTCTGCCGAGGCAGGGGGTGGAGGGGAGAACCTCATTTTCCTGGGTCGGCAGTTTTGTGGCTCAGCGCCTCTGGGAGTTGAGCGCTCACTGCACGCCCTGGTGCTCCTTACAGCCTTTTTGCCTGCAGCAGTCACACAGTTGAAAAATCTGGGTCCCTGTGACTGCTCAGAGGCTCTGCAAAGGCAAACAAGTAGGATTCGTGGCCATTTTGCAATTCCTGCTCATTAGACATGTCTGGGGCCTTGTGAGTGAGCTCTGAGGATAAATAAGTATAAATATTATATTCGCCTCCAGGTTATCTTTAAAAATGTATTTCCCTCTCCCTCTACCTGCCCCACAACCCCCACGAACAACTGTCAGTGCCTCCAGAAAACTCCTGGGTATCAGGAGCGCCAGAGTGAGAGTCTAGGGTCTTCGCGAGTTGTCTGCTTCCCAGGGATGCCCCTCGTCACCCGGTCCATGAGGTGGCCACAGGCACCAGGGCACCCCATGAGATTCTTCGTGCCCCCTTAGGTGGGGAGGAAGAGCATGAAGGTCCCCTATGTGCTGAGAGTCTGAGCCATCCAGCGACACCCCACACAGAGGACAAGGGGCTTCTTCCTCACCAGCTCTGCCCAACCCGCACAGTCAGGGCCTCAGAGTCAAGGCTCATGTGTGCCAACCCTCAGTTGGCATGGTGTCACCACCCAGAAGCAACAAAAGCTCCCATGTCCAGGGAGAGGAGGTCCAGGCCCCTCCCATTTGTGGGTCGTTTGGTGTTAAGAGAGCAAAACCTACTCCAGTAACTCAAGGAAAAGAGGGGATTTGAGGGAAGCATATGGGGATTCAGTGCTCAACCCCAGGATCTACTGACTCAGCAGTGTTTTCCAGGGTGGGATTCAGGAAGTGGTATTTTTAGAAAGCTGCCATGTGATTCTGGTGTTCAGCCAGAGTTGAGAGTCCCTGGCATGAAGTGAGAAGAGAACAGAGGTCAGAGCCCTGCCCATCAAGTTTTGGACGGGCCTGTGAGTGACCACCATGGCTTCGGGAAGAAGTAATGGTAGCAAACATGTCAGGTGACCCCAATCCTGTGTTAGAGCCATGATTCAGTTTCAGGTGTCCTGATGCAAGTCCAATGCCCAGCAGGCACAAGCATTCTAGTTAATTATGAAACATTCTAGAAAATTCTGTTCTAGAAAATTGTGAAACAAGGACATCTCAAAGTGTCTCAGTGGTTGTCTTAGGCATAATACATTTGGTTGCCAAGACTAGAAACTCACTCAACTTAGCTTAAGTAAAGGAGAATTTGTTGTCAGGATATGACAGGCAATCTCAGATAGGAAAGAGTGCATTCAGCCCACTAGACCCAGAAGTGGGAATGTAACCTCAGGGATAGAGCCCATGCTCTTTGCCTCTTAAAGACACATGTGGCAGAAACTATTGGCTGCCTGTACAATAGTGATTCCCCACCTTCTTCTGCACCAACAGGACACAGAGTTTGTTCAGAAATCAGGTAGTATTGCATCCAGCCCAAGAGATGCATCATGACTGTTCTAAACCAGTCTTGATAATCCTATTCCCCTTTGCCAGTGGTTGATTTATCCCAGTTCTGAGAAATGACGCAGAAGGAAGTCTGCAGGGGGCTCAATGAAAGAAAAAAACACAAGGAGAAGCTTATCCCTTCCTCCCTGCCTTAGATGCGGCCATGTGAGGTTGTTGCCATGTGATTGATCCAGATTGGCCAGGTGTTTATCCCTGGTCCAATCATCTGTGAGCAGATGTGGATCAGCTGCTGCAGCCATCTTGCCAAGACAAAAGGAGTAATCACCTACACTCTGAGAGTAGCAGAGTGGAGAGCTGGGAAGAAACTGGAGATTCTTGAGTCACCAGCTATGCCTTCCCTCTTTTGCCTCACTTCCTTGTGTCCCTGTTAAGTGAGATAATAAATGGGCATGTTGTTTAAACGTTTTGTAGTTGGGTGTTCTGCTTCTTGACACTAAAACATCCATCATAATTTATTTCATTTGCTCCACACCTCAATGTCCTCATCTGTAAATTGTGAATAATAATAGGATTGTTTTAAGGATTAAAGGAGATAATGAAGGTAAAACACTTAGAACAGTGCCTTGCACACTTGTTAGCCATCGTTACTGTTAAAAATCATTACTATTTGTGCTAGCTTGTCTCCAAGATGACCACCATGAAGTCCTTCCTTCCCTTTACCACTGACATTTCCCCATCTAGAGATAGAGTTCATTCCTCCCACCCCTTGAATCTAGGCTGGCCTGTGACTGCTTAGAGCAATAGAATAGGGTAGGAATGATACTGTGGCAGTTTGAAGCATAGCCTTTAAGAAGACTGGAAATCTTTGCTTCCCTTCTCTTCAGACACTTGTTTTTAGGACATCCTACTTGGAGCCCAGCTACCACATGCAGTGAGAAGCCCAAGCCACATTGAGGGTCCACCTGTAGGTACTCCAAGCAGTATCCTCAGCAGAGCCCCTAGCCTACAATCAGCAACAATTGCTAGCCAGTGTGTGCACCATCTTGGACATCTAGCCCAACTGAGCTTTGAGATGACACCGTTCCCAGCCATACTCTGATTAAAACAACATGAGAGGGCTTCCCTGGTGGCACAGCGGCTAAGAATCTGACTGCCAATGCAGGGGACACGGGTTCGAGCCCTGGTCCGGGAAGATCCCACATGCTGCAGAGCAACTAAGCCTGTGCGCCACAACTACTGAGCCTGTGCTCTAGAGTCCGTGAGCCACAACTACTGAGCCTGCATGTCACAACTACTGAAGCCTGCACGCCTAGAGACCGTGCTCCGCAACAAGAGAAGCCACCACAATGAGAAGCCCGCGCACCGCAACGAAGAGTAGCCCCTGCTCACCATGACTAGAGAAAACCCGCACACATAAACAAAGGCAAAACACTGTCAAAAATAAACTAATTTTTTTAATTAAAAAAAAAAAAGAAACAACATGAGAGACCCCAACGAGAACCATCTAGCTAAGTCCAGTCAACCTTCTCAAACTCTTCCAAAATACAGCAGAGGGAGGAACACTCCCAAACTCATTCTATAAGGCCACCATCACCCTGATAACAACACCAGACAAAGATGTCTCAAAAAAACAAAACTACAGGCCAATATCACTGATGAACATAGATGCAAAAATCCTCAACAAAATACTAGCAAACAGAATCCAACAGCACATTAAAAGGATCATACAACATGATCAAGTGGGATTTATCCCAGGAATGCAAGGATTCTTCAATATACACAAATCAATCAATGTGATAAACCATATTGACAAATTGAAGGATAAAAACCATATGATCATCTCAATAGATGCAGAAAAAGCTTTCAACAAAATTCAACACCACTTATGATAAAAACTCTCCAGAAAGTAGGCATAAAGGGAAGCTACCTCAACATAATGAAGACCATATATGACAAACTCACAGCCAACATCATTCTCAATGGTGAAAAACTGAAACCATTTCCTCTAAGATCAGGAAAAAGACAAGGTTGCCCACTTTCACCACTATTATTCAACATAGTTTTGGAAGTTTTAGCCACAGCAATCAGACAAGAAAAAGAAATAAAAGAAATCCAAATCAGAAAAGAAGAAGTAAAGCTGTCACTGTTTGCAGATGACATGATACTATACATAGAGAATCCTAAAAATGCTACCAGAAAACTACTAGAGCTAATCAATGAATTTGGTAAAGTTGCAGGATACAAAATTAATGCACAGAAATCTCTTGCATTCCGATACACTAATGATGAAAAATCTGAAAATGAAATTAAGAAAACACTCCCATTTACCATTGCAACAAAAAGAATAAAACACCTAGGAATAAACCTACCTAAGGAGACAAAAGACCTGTATGCAGAAAACTATAAAACACTGATGAAAGAAATTAAAGATGATACAACTAGATAGAGGGATATACCATGTTTTTGGATTGGAAGAATCAACACTGTGAAAATGATTATACTACCCAAAGCAATCTACAGATTCAATGCAATCCCTATCAAATTACCACTGCCATTTTTCACAGAACTAGAACAAAAAATTTCACAATTTGTATGGAAACACAAAAGACCCCGAATAGCCAAATCAATCTTGAGAAAGAAAAACAGAGCTGGAGGAGTCAGACTCCCTGACTTCAGACTATACTACAAAGCTATACTACAGACTATACTACAAAGCTACAGTAATCAACACAGTATGGTACTGGCACAAAAACAGAAATATAGATAAATGGAACAGGGTAGAAAGACCAGAGATAAACCCACGCACATATGGCCACCTTATCTTTAATAAAGGAGGCAAGAATATACAATGGAGAAAAGACAGTCTCTTCAATAAGTGATGCTCGGAAAACTGGAGAGCTACGTGTAAAAGAATGAAATTAGAACACTCCCTAACACCATACACAAAAATAAACTCAAAATGGATTAGAGACCTAAATGTAAGGCCAGACACTATCAAGCTCTTAGAGGAAAACATAGGCAGAACACTCTATGACATAAATCACAGCCAGCTCCTTTTTGACCCACCTCCTAGAGAAATGGAAATAAAAACAAAAATAAATAAATGGGACCTAATGAAACTTAAACCTTTGCATAGCAAAGGAAACAATAAACAAGATGAAAAGACAACCCTCAGAGTGGGAGAAAATATTTGCAAATGAAGCAACTGACAAAGGATTAATCTCCAAAATTTACAAGCAGCTCTTGCAGCGCAATATCAAAAAAACAAACAACCCAAGCCAAAAATGGGCAGAAGACCGAAATAGACATTTCTCCAAAGAAGATATACAGATTGCCAACAAACACATGAAAGAATGCTCAACATCATTAATCATTAGAGAAATGCAAATCAAAACTACAATGAGATATCATCTCACACCGGTCAGAATGACCATCATCAAAAAATCTACAAACAATAAATGCTGGAGAGGGTGGGGAGAAAAGGGAACACTCTTGCACTGTTGGTGGGAATGTAAATTGATACAGCCACCATGGAAAACAGTATGGAGGTTCCTTAAAAAACTAAAAATAGAACTACCATATGACCCAGCAACCCCAGGGTATATGCCCAGTGTATATGCCACTACTGGGCATATACCCTGAGAAAGCCAGAATTCAAAGAGTCCTGTACCAAAATATTCACTGCAGCTCTATTTACAATAGCCAGGACATGGAAGCAACCTAAGTGTCCATCGACAGATGAATGGATAAAGAAGATGTGGCACATATATACAATGGAATATTACTCAGCCATAAAAAGAAATGAAGTTGAGTTATTTGTGGTGAGGTGGTTTGACCTAGAGTCTGTCATACAGAGTGAAGTAAGTCAGAAAGACAAAAACAAATATCGTATGCTAACACATATATATGGAATCTAAAAAAAAAGGTCATGAAGAACCTAGGGGCAAGACGGGAATAAAGACACAGACCTACTAGAGAATGGACTTGAGGACACAGGGAGGGGGAAGGGTAAGCTGGGACAAAATGAGAGAGTGGCACGGACATATATACACTACCAAATGTAAAATAGATAGTTAGTGGGAAGCAGCCGCATAGCACAGGGAGATCAGCTCCGTGCTTTGTGACCACCTAGAGGGGTGGGATAGGGAGGGCGGGAGGGAGGGAGATGCAAGAGGGAAGAGATATGGGGATATATGTATAACTGATTCACTTTGTTATAAAGCAGAAACTAACACACCATAAAAAACATGTATAACTGTAGAAAAAAAAAGAAAGATAGATTTCTGTGATTTCAAAAAATAATAATAATAAATTGTTTTAAGCCATTAAGTTTTAGACTAGTCTGTTACACAGCAATAGGTAACCAAAACATTATTAATATAATTATTATATCTGCTTCTCTGTGATTCCCTGTAACTCCTACTTGTGTGTGAATGGAGTATGTCCCAGAAGCAAGTGGGCAAGCTGGGGCATCCACTTTTGGCCCCAACTTTACATGACTTTTCAGTTCTAGTGCCCAAGTAGGACCATCTTACATCTTACTGACTTAATCCCTGTGTCTCTGTTCCAAATGACTAGGAGAGAAAACCTGATTGGTCAGGTTGAGTTACGTGTTCACCCCTATAAGATCACTAATGATCAAGAACGAAGGTCACATACTGCCTAGTACTGTATGGGGGTCAGGGGCAGAATTCCCTAAGGAAGGTACTGTTATGGAGAAAATAGTGGGTACCTCTTCTATGCTGGCTTTTTTCTCAAGCTCCGCATGATGGCAAGATGGCTGCAGCAGCTCCAGCCACTACATCTTCTTGGGTTCGAGTGCAGTGAAAGAGAACCAGACCCTTCTGGTAACTCCTCCAAAAGTCCTGAATCAATTTGCAATCAAGGGCAAGAGATGCTTTGACTGGACAGGCCTGGATCATGGACTCCACCTGTGGAGTCTAGACCTGCTTCCAAAGGAAGGGTGAATGGATGTTGGTGTGTGTGTGTGTGTCTGGAGGTTGAACGGGTTAAATAATAAATTTCCACCATACATATCAAATATCAATGGAGCTACCCAGGAACCTCAAGAGGGAGAAAGGGCTGTTCTGAGCAATGGACTTGTGTTGTGGTCACTGGCAGGCACAGCTACTTTGTAAACAAGAGTTGGTCACCTCCTCCACCTCTTAGACTTAGACGAACCTCACCAGTCTGAGTCTTCTCTTCTCCAGACTCTAAGTTCCGGCTGCTTCTACCCTTCCTCACGGACGTTTGTCACACTGAGTCATGTTTGCCAGGCCTGTGCTCTGCCCCTACAAGTGGCAGCTACCAGCTGTGGTGCTTGGACACCTCTTCAACACTAATTATAGCCACTGTAATAACTTCTCCAGAAATCCGCACTGTCCCATCAAGATCCCTTGGGGTGGGGTGAGGGGGTGGGGAGAGGCAGGCCCTTACTTTCCCAGGCCCTATCTTATCCTTTATACTTCTGCCTATTTGTCTTTCCCCCAAGGTTCCATTTTTACGTGCATTTTCACCTGGAGCTGGTTGTTAACTGCCCTCCAGTGAAGTCAGTTGGAATGTTTGCCTCCTTAAGACGGAGGCAATTATGTTACATGAAACAAACAGGCATCCTTAGCAGCCATTTTGGAGGGAGTGGGGAGAAGTGGGCGTCAGAAAAACCCCACACTCTGCATTGGCCTCAGAGCCATTCATCAGAGGCTGACATTTCCTTCATTGCTGGCCCAGGGCCAGGGGAGTGAGTGGCTTATTTCTGTTGCATTAGAGTTTGAGTCCATATGCAAACCAGAGAGGGCTGTGTCTATAAATAAGATATTATAGTTAAATCAATATTGATTATTAGGAGTTAGTGTTATATTTAAAGCCATAAAACTGAATAAATATTATGGTAAAAGTGTCCTAAATCTCATGGGCAAAATCACTGAGCAGGGCAGAGACATGGGCTTTGGATTGATGGAGGTGTGACCCCATTTCCCTACCCCCTAAAAGGCACCGTCAGGCAGATGGCTGCCCTTGATAGCGGCGAGGGAAAGGCAAGGTGGGGATAATGGCGATGTCCTCCAGCCCGTTTCTCAGCCACATTCTTGACTTTATTCAGACCTTGTTACGTGTCACTCGGTATACACTCAGCTGATTCTCATGACTGGTGGTATTCACAATAATGACACTTGTACTCACCGAGTGTATTTTTCTAAAGCAAACTTTTTTTCTGATTTAAAGGTATTTCATGTTTATTATAGAAACAACAGAAAAGGCAAGATAAGCAAAAAGAAGAAAATAAAATCCACCCAGAATCCTACCCCCCAAGAGATAATCGCTGCTGGCATTTTGGCACCTACCCTTCCAGTCATTTCTCTGTGTGCGTGTGTGCGTGCATGTAAATTTTTAATAGGCTTGGAATAGCCAGGCTGTTTTGCAATCTGGACAGATTACATTCTATTGTATGTATTAAAATTTATTTACTCAATCCCTTATTGCTATATATTTAGATTGTTTCCAATACTAATTCAATTACTTTTCAGTTTTGTTCATTCAGTTTATAAGTAGGACTAAAAGGTGCTTATCTTGAAGAAATAAGTTTATTTCTCCAGTTAACTATGAGGAACGAAGCCTGAGATGGGAACACAGTTCCAGTAGAACACAGGAAGTCACCGAGCTCCTGCTTGCAGTGTGGAGCAGAGGAAGGAGCAGGCAGTGACTGGCCCCAGTGGACACGGAGGCCAGTAAGGCGCCCCATCAGTCTGCCACACGTCTCCCCACCTGGCAGAACCTGGAGTCCTCCTGAGACCCTGCACTGCCCCATCACAGAACTGCTCAGTCTGGAGAATTTGGGGGTGTCCTCTCCCGGTGAGCATGGGTTAGAAACAGTCATCATTGCACAGAGTCATGGCAGGAACTAATTCCCCATGTCCGCCGCCTGCTGCTTATCACCAACGATGCACCTAAGGAGAGTCATCTCCCTCATCTGTTTGACGGACTGAGAGGACAACATGATCTAAAGTCGACCAGTCACTGTCTCCCAGGACCCCGAATCTTGAGCAAGTGCCTCAAGGATCACAGGGCCATTGGAGGTTAATTTCAACAGCGGCAGAAAGAGCCATGGCCCTGGCAGCTGTAACCTCTCCCATCTGCTCCTGCTGAGGACCAGTTTCTCAGCTTCCTGCTTTCTGAATCCCAGGCTTCCAGAGCCTCCTCAATTCCTGCCTTTCCCAGGCCTGTTTCCCCAGCCTCTTGTTGATTAGGTATGCCGAGTTAATTCTGATGCTCACACACAAGAATGCAAACTGAAATCGACTTCATCCCCACTCCACTCACTCATCTTTCAAGGCTCAGGTCCAATGTCGCCTCCTTGCTGAAGCGTTCCCCAGGTGCCCTAAAGGTAATCACTATTGTCTTTCTGCTTCTTTTCTACAGCCCTTTGCTCGTAACTTTTATAGCACTTATTTCATCCTGCCTGGTATGATAGGCCATTTTTAACATGACACAAAGCCTAGGTTGTGTCTTACACCATAATCATAGGAACTTGTTGAATGAATGAATGAATGAATGAATGAACAACAAACATTTATATCTATGAGAATAGAAATAACACAATTTGTGTTCAACAATCAATGGATGAACCAATGTTAACAGAGACACTGGGTGTTGTTCAGTGTTTAGTTCAAATCAAAATTCATGAGCATTTCCATCTTTTGTGGTATAAATAGTGAAATTGTCCCGGTCAGCTGGAGACACGTGGATATTAAACTGTAGGTGTTTCCTAGTGCTTTTCACTTGCATCCAGTATTAGCACTTGGCTATTGTTAGACCCAAGTATGCCTCCAGTCCCTCTGTGATTCTGTATCAGGCATCAGTAACTGACCGCCTGCAGACCAACCTCCTCCTGCAGCCTTGTTTGGCCCACACTGGTAATATTTTATTTTCAGTTGATTAGTTGCCAACATTTAAAATTCAGAGGACTTCTCTGGTGGTGCAGTGATTGGGAATCTGCCTGCCAATTCAGGGGACGCGGGTTCGATCCCTGGTCTGCCATGGAGCAACTAAGCCCGTGCGCTGCAGCTACTGAAGCCCGCGCACTCTAGGGCCTGCATGACGCAACTACTGAGGCCACATGCTGCAACTACTGAAGCCCGCGCGCCTAGAGCCCGTGCTCCGCAACGAGAGAAGTCACCACAATGAGAAGCCCACACACTGCAGAGGGAATAGCCACACTCACCACAGCTAAGGAAAGCCCACACACAGCAAGAAAGACCCAAAGCAGCCAAAAATAAATAAAAATTTAAAAATAAAATTCAGGAGATTACACATAAAGTTTCAGACTTTTGACTTTTATTGAAAACTCAGAAGATCCAATACCACCAGTTTCCACTTCCTACATGTCAACAATCTGTTGGTTCCAGGCAGCGGCCACCCCACCTGGCTGCCCCCTACTCTCACACTTTGTATAGAATATAAACTCCCCAGAGTCCCCACAAAGCCCACTTCACTTATTACCTGCCTGGTCCCTGAAGACATCACTATTCTCAGTCTCTGTTCACAAGGTTGGTCTTTAGAGGTGGAAAGATGGCTGGACAGGGGGGTTACTAAAAGGTGATGTCCTCCTGTTGAGTCAGTTTCAGTGTTATCATATCAGTCATAGTCGGGAAAAGTCATTTTTAGAAGATTCTAGAAAACTGTCCTCCTCCTTTCCATCCCCACTTTCCCCCATGAAGGACTTGCCTGCTTCTGTGAAACTAAATCCAAGCTCCTCTTTTCTCCTTTAACCTCCAGAGGCACAAGTCTGTCCTCCCCACAGGCCAAAGAGGGGAATTCTGATACCCAGAGTCTCCAAAGTTCAAAAAGGAGCCATTTCAGGCCAGGCCTCCCATTCTGCCACATTGAGATGTAAACCACAGTCCACTGGGTACCACAGGCCTCCTCAGCCTTCAAGGCCGTGTGAAGAACATCGCCCATGACCTGCCTGGATAAGACAGGGCAACAGGGATGAGGGCCAATGGCTCTCTGGCCTGATTGCTCTCAGGACAAAACGCAGTTGGGGGTGGGAGACTGAGCCTGCCTGGGTTCAGCCCCCTCCTCGTGGCTCAGCTCATGATCAGGGCTCACCCAGTTGGCTCAACCCCAGGTTAGGCTGCCTCCACACAAGACAAGTTTGACCCTCTGCCCTTCTCTGAGCCAGCCTTGTCAGAGCAGAGGGGTTAGAATTCTTGCCCATGGGCCTCTCTTTTCTCTGTGATGTAGGCACAGGGAGGTCAGGGGGCAGATCTTGAGGAGATATGCTTGATTCCTCTCTCCCCCCCCCCCCCACCACATGCAATCCATCAGCAAGTCCGATGGCTCTGCCTCCAAAACAAGTCTTGACTACATCTCTTCTGGTCCATTTCTACCACCCTCATCCCGGACACACTACTGCAATGACCTCCTAACCATCCCCCAGTCTCCACATTTGACCTCACGCCACCCATTCTCAACACAGCAACAAGAGTGAGTTTTCTAAACTGTAAATCAGATCTCATTTGCTTAAAACCCTCCCCCAAGACTTCTCATAACCCTTAGAATAAATTCTCTGCCATGACCTGTAAGGCCCAGTACGCTGTGGCCTTCACCTACCTTTTGAAATGCATTTCCTATTAGTCTTCCCCAAATTCATTACCCTCCAGCCTTTTTTTGTCCCTTGAGTGCAGCCGGGCTTATCACCATCCCAGGGACTCCCTCTGCTTGGAACATTCACCCAGGTCTCAGCTAAAAAGTCACCTCCTAGGGGAGCCCTTCCTGAATCCCCCATCTAAAGGAGTTCACCCGTGGTCACTTTCACGCACATCACTCAGTTTTATTTTCCTGGCAGGACTAACATTATTTGAAATTTATCTCTTTTAAGTATGTGCTTTCTTGTCTATATATTTAGGGTCTCCTCCTACTAAGAACCTTTGTCCATGAGAACTAAGTGTCTGCCTTGTTTGATCCCCTTTCCCCCAGTGAGCAGCACACAGTAATATGCAATAATTGCTGTTGAATTAATTAACTAGTTAATTAACCAAGGGAGAGATGATAGGGGCATAAACTAAGGGCATTGAGAGTGAAATGGAGAGAATAAATGTGAGAGGTATTTAAGAATCACAATCAACAAGGCCAATTCTAAATAAGAGATGAGACAACAGAAGCCTTGGGCTCCAACAGCTTAGTAGGTGGTGTAATACTTCATCAATATTGGTAATTTATGGGGAGGAGCAGGTTTGGAGGAGACCATAATGATTTCAACATTGGGAAGCTGACTTCCAGTTGATGGCCCGTTGTACACACATTTTGGAGAAATGAAAGGAGATTTGGGCAGCTGGTTGAGATTTGGGGAAGACATGGATGGTAGGTAAGTGGTAGGTCAGCAGAGCTGTGGTCCAACCCTGAGTCCAATAAGAGGAGGACCGAGATGCAACCCCAGGCAATTCAAAATGTAGCAGGACAGGCTTCCCTGGTGGCGCAGTGGTTGAGAGTCTGCCTGACGATGCAGGGGACACGGGTTCATGCCCTGGTCCGGGAAGAATCCACATGCCGTGGAGCGGCTGGGCCCGTGAGCCATGGCCGCTGAGCCTGCGCGTCCGGAGCCTGTGCTCCGCAACGGGAGAGGCCACAACAGTGAGAGGCCCGCGTACTGCAAAACAAAAACAAAAACAAAAAATGTAACAGGGCAATTTATGATAAAAACTCTCCAGGTGCTTCCCTGGTAGCAAAGTGGTTGAGAGTCCACCTGCCGATGCAGGGGACACGGGTTCGTGCCCCGGTCCGGGAGGATCCCACATGCCGCAGAGCGGCTGGGCCCATGAGCCATGGCCTCTGAGCCTGCACGTCTGGAGCCTGTGCTCCGCAATGGGAAAGGCCACAACAATGAGAGGCCCACATACCGCAAAAAAAAAAAAAAAAAAAAAACTCTCCAGACAGTGGGCATAGAGGGAACCTACCTCAACATAATAAAGGCCATATATAACAAACCCACAGCAAACATCTTTCTCAATCGTGAAAAACTGAAAGCATTTCCTCTAAAATCAGGAAAAAGACAAGGATGTCCACTCTCACCACTATTATTCAACATAGTTTTGGAAGTCCTAGCCACGGAAATCAGAGAAGAAAAAGAAATAAAAGGAATCCAAACTGGAAAAGAAGAAGTAAAACTGTCACTGTTTGCAGATGACATGATACTATACATAGAGAATCCTAAAGATACCACCGGAAAACTACTAGAGCTAATCAATGAACTTGGTAAAGTTGCAGGATACAAAATTAATGCACAGAAATCTCTTGCATTCCTATACATTAATGATGAAAAATTTGAAAGAGACATTAAGGAAACACTCCCATTTACCATTGCAACAAAAAGAATAAAATACCTAGGAATAAACCTACCTAGGGAGACAAAAGACCTGTATGCAGAAAACTATAAGACACTGATGAAAGATATTAAAGATGATACCAACAGATGGAGAGATATACCATGTTCTTGGATTGGAAGAATCAATATTGTGAAAATGACTATACTACCCAAAGCAATCTAAAGATTCAATGCAGTCCCTATCAAGTTACCAATGGCATTTTTTACAGAACTAGAACAAAAAAATCTTAAAATTTGTATGGAGACACAAAAGACCCAGAATAGCCAGAGCAGTCTTGAGGGGAAAAAAGGGAGCTGGAGGAATCAGACTCCCTGACTTCAGACTATACTACAAAGCTATAGTAATCAAGACAGTATGGTACTGGCACAAAAACAGAAACATAGATCAATGGAACAAGATAGAAAGCCCAGAGATAAATCCACGCACCTATGGTCAACTAATCTATGACAAAGGAGGCAAGGATATACAATGGAGAAAAGACAGTCTCTTCATTAAGTGGTGCTGGGAAAACTGGACAGCTATATGTAAAAGAATGAAATTAGAACACTCCTTAACACCATACACAAAAATAAACTCAAAATGGATTAGAGACCTAAATGTAAGACCAGACACTATAAAACTCTTAGAGGAAAACATAGGAAGAACACTCTTTGACATAAATCACAGCAAGATCTTTTTTGATCCACCTCCTACAGTAATGGAAATAAAAACAAAAATAAACAAATGGGACCTAATGAAACGTCAAAGCTTTTGCACAGCAAAGGAAAGCATAAACAAGATGAAAAGACAACCCTCAGAATGGGAGAAAATAGTTGCAAATGAATCAACGGACAAAGGATTAATCTCCAAAATATATAAACAGCTCATGCAGCTCAATATTAAAAAAACAAACAACCCAATCCAAAAATGGGCAGAAGACCTAAATAGACATTTCTCTAAAGAAGACATACAGATGAGGGGCTTCCCTGGTGGTACAGTGGTTGAGAGTCCGCCTGCCTATGCAGGGGACACGGGTTCATGCCCCGGTCCGGGAAGATCCCACATGCCGCGGAATGGCTGGGCCTGTGAGCCATGGCCGCTGAGCCTGCGAGTCCAGAGCCTGTGCTCTGCAACGGGAGAGGCCACAATAGTGAGAGGGCCGCGTACCGCAAAAAAAAAAAAAAAAAGACGACGACATACAGATGGCCAAGAAGCACATGAAAAACTGCTCAACATCACTAATTATTAGAGAAATGCAAATCAAAACTACGAGGTTGTCACCTCACACCAGTTAGAATGGACATCATCAGAAAATCTACACACAACAAATGCTGGAGAGGGTGTGGAGAAAATGGAAACCTCTTACACTGTTGGTGGGAATGTAAATTGATACAGCCACTATGGAGAACAGTATGGAGGTTCCTTAAAAAACTAAAAATAGAATTACCATATGATCCAGCAATCCCACTACTGGGCATATATCCAGAGAAAACCATAATTCAAAAAGACACATGCACCCCAATGTTCATTGCAGCACTATTTACAATAGCCAAGTCATGGAAGCAACCTAAATGCCCATCGACAGATGAATGGATAAAGAAGATGTGGTACATATATACAATGGAATATTACTCAGCCATAAAAAGGAATGAAATTGGGTCAGTTGTAGAGACGTGGATGGATCTAGAGACTGTCTTACAGAGTGAAGTAAGTCAGAATGAGAAAAACAAATATCGTATATTAACACATATATGTGGAACCTAGAAAAATGGTACAGATGAACCGCTTTGCAGGGCAGAAATTGAGACACAGATGTAGAGAACAAACGTATGGACACCAAGGGGGGAAAGCGGCAGGGGGGTGGGGGTGGGGGTGTGATGAATTGGGCGATTGGGATTGACATGTATACACTGATGTGTATAAAATTGATGACTAATAAGGACCTGCTGTATAAAAAAATAAATGAAATAAAATTTTAAAATTAAAAAAAAAATGTAACAGGGCAGACAAAGCAGAAGCAGAAAAGGATCCTAAGGAGCGTCTGGAGAGACAGGAGAAGAGCCAGGAGAGCGTTGTTAGGGAGAAACATTTCAAGGAGAAGAGAGCAGTCAATAGTTTCAAAGGCAAGAAAGATCCTGAAGGTACAGACTGGAAGGTGTCGCCCTTGCAATTTGGGGATCACTAGAGGCCTCCTTAGAGCAGTTTCAGTGGCGGGCTCTGGATGGACACCAGATTGGAGGGGGTTGAGGAGTGAATGAGAGGGAAGTTCATGGAGACAGTGATGGAGTAGAAGTTCCTCCAATCAATCTGGCTTTGAATGGAAAGTCAAAGATGTGGTAATAGCCCAGGGGGACAAAGGGTCAAAGAATGATTTTTCATTGGAAAAGACGGGCCTGTACGTAGCCCAAACCTGTAATTATATGTGAGTCTATAACGTGGTTTCAATTCTCTCCCACAGGGCTGCTAATGACCATGCAAATCACTGAAGGCAGTGTGTTCTAGGTACTCAGCAATATCTTTGGTATGAATGAATGTTGAAACTGCCCAAGAAAAGAAACCCTTGAGCCAGGTACCAAATTCCTCCTCCAACATGGGAGAGTAAAAGGAACAGATGACAGTGAGAAAGAAGTAATGAGTGGTGTCATGGATACTATAGCCCTAAAAGTCTTGGAGGGGTAGGGGGTGAAGTCTGCTTTAAGGGCCTTTGAATTCCCCTGCCTGGCTTTGATAAACAGAAGCTGAGCAGAACAGTGCAATAATAACTACAAAAAGACACAGGAACTGTTATCCGGATTTTACCTCTAGCTTTATTATCGACTATGTGACCTCTTTTCAGGGCTCAGTTCCCCATCTGTACTTTAGGGACATTAACCTAGACCTTCTCTGAGAACGCACCACCTCTGACACTCTCTCTCAAGCCAATCTACCTGGATTTAAATTCCAGCTCTGCTATTTTCTACCTGTGTGACCTTGCGTAAGTTACTGAACTTTTCTGTGTCTTGTTTCCTCATATTATTTTATATAAATTTATTTATTTATTTTTTATTTTTGGCTGTGTTGGGTCTTCGTTGCTGCGTGCGGGCTTTCTCTAGTTGCGGTGAGCAGGGGCTACTCTTCGTTGTGGTGTGCGAGCTTCTCATTGCAGTGGTTTCTCTTATTGTGGAGCACACGCTCTACGAGCGCGGGCTTCAGTAGTTGTGGCTGAGGGCTCAGTCGTTGTGACTCATGGGCTCTAGAGCGCAGGCTCGGTAGTTGTGGTGCACAGGCTTAGTTGCTCCGCGGCATGTGGGATCTTCCCGGACCAGGGCTCAAATCCATGTCCCCTTGCATTGGCAGGCGGATTCTTAACCACTGCACCACCAGGGAAGTCCCCTCATTTTTAAAAGAGGGTTAATAATTGTCCTACGTCCTAGGGTTGTTGTGAGGATGAAATGAAGAATAATATATATAAAGTCCTTAGGTTAGTGCTGGGGACATAGAAAGCACTGTATTGCATTGGCTAACGTCATCACTATGGTAGCCACTTGGTTGAGGAGAAACCCCCAAGTGAGTGGGTAAAGCATGCTGGTCTCATCTAGAAGGGCAGGAAAGACGGGAATCTAGAACAGGCATAGGCCACCTTTTTCTGTAAAGGACCAGACAGTAAATAATTTAGGTTTTGTGGACGATCTGGTCTCTGTTACAACTACTCAACTCTACCATTGTGATGGAAAACAGCCCCAGACAACATGCAAACCAATGAGAGTGAATGTTTTCCGATAAAACTTTATTTACAAAAATAAGTAGCGGGCCCCAGTTGCAGACCCCTATTCTCAAACAAGGAACCCTGGGAAAAGGGATGGTGAGTTTTCCTCTCTGGTGTGTAGAAGTAAGAAATGTCATGCCTCCAGACCCAGACCAGAGGTCTGACCACTCGTGGCTATAAACTCACCAAGAAAGTAAAGCTTCCAACTCAGAACAGGCAAATAATAAACGAGTTTTGAAAATAATTAAAATTAAAAATTGATTGTCTGGGCCAGAGCAGATTTATGCAAAGGGCCCTGGCTCCAGAGGGAGTGAAAGGAGGGTTTCTAAGCTCTGTGTTGAACAAGCTAAGCATTTTTTCAGATTATTCCCAGCATAATATGCCAAAGGGAATAGGCTCCATTTATTATTTCCTTAAAAAAATCAATGGGCTGAAACATTCCCTCTAGACCTATAATATTTATTTCAATGTTCTGTCAATAAATATAACAAGGTTAGCTTTCTATCAGTTTAGTTGGAAGAATCATTTGAGGGAAGTTCTATTTGTTAAGCTCGATTACAGAAAGCAATCAATAGGGGAAAATTCCCTGGTCACTACAGGGAAGAAATATAGAGCTCAGAGGAGCCATCCCAGGAAGGAGATTGATGCCACTGACCCATCCTTCCCTCCTTCCCCCAGAAGTAGGAGATGTGGGTGCAACATTGAATGACGGAGTGTCCCCATCTGGTGCTGATAGAGAAATGGAGGCCCAGAGAGAGAAAAGGAATTATTCAGAGTCCTAGAGTACCAGAATCCAAACTAAAATCTAGCTATGCTGATCTCAGATTTCTCCCAGGTCCTGAGTTGTTCAGTTGACTCAGGTTGGACAGTGGGATACAGAGACCCACGGAGAAAGGATTTTTTTCTTTCATTTGAACTCAGCTTCGTTGAACAGAGCTTTTCAAAAGACAGATGAAGGTAGGGGGTCTCAGAAAGGTATTGAAAGAACAGAATAGAAATATGCCATCTATGAATTGGGGATTCCTAGGGACTTGGAGATTTAGGGGCGATGTCTCACCATTTTACCCTCACCCTCCAACACACTCACATGCTCACACATATATGCATCCCTGGCTGAATTGTCCAGTACGTCCTGCCTCCTAGAAATTGAGTCTCACCTTTTGGCATTGCTGCTGGAATGGGCTGGATGGACTCACTCAACTACGCCTAAGTCTTCCATGAAATGAGTCACAAGAGACACGGATTCTGGGGTCAGAAGACTTGATGAGTTGACTCAGCTTCACCGTACTCCTGGCTGAGTAAAGTCATTTCACCTCTCCAGTGTCCTCTTTTCCAAGTATAAAATGGGAATAATAACGACACCTTACTCATAAGTAAGAATATAAGGAATGTATGCTATTGCAATACAGATAAAAATGATTAGTAGTATTGTTGATTGTTGAATTATTATTAATAGCATTTATTGGATGCTTTTTGTATGCCACACATTGAACTGATATACTTTTTATCACATTTAATTTTCACAACACTATAAGGAAGATGACATGAATATCTCCATGTTACAAGTATGGAAAATAAGGCTTGGAGGTTAAATAACTTGTCCAAGGTCACAAAGCCAGGAAATGGTGGGATGAAGACTTGAACTCAAGTTATCCAACTCCAAAGCCTAACTTATAACTTCTATAATCAGGATACAGTAGATCCTGATCCAGAAGGAGAAAGCTGCCTTCTTTACCCCACCCTCATCCCACAGTCACCATCTCATTCAGAAAAGCTGGGTCCGAGGATGCATGTGGGTCTTCATTTCCCATTCCTAGGTCTTCACGGCCTTGAATATCCAAATAAAGCTTCAGTGAGTCAAGTGCTTAGTGGAGACTGTCCAAAGCCATGCTCCATCAGTAAGAGGTCTTGGACTTTAGCTAACTAGTCCCTCACTTAGACTAAATTATCCCAAACTGAAAGTAACAACAACTGGCCTATCACTGAGGTTGGGTGTTGCTGGGGGAATTTGGGGAGAAAAACTTAACTGATGTGTTTGTTTGAACAAATATTTATTGAGTTCCTAACATGTCAGGCATTATTTTAGACACTAGAAATACAAATATATTCAACAGACTGCTCAACATTACTATTTTGGTGTTCCTCAGCATATCTAAAACTGAATTCAATACCTCACCAACCAGTTACCCAGGCCAGAAACCTAGGAATCATCAGACTCTGCTCCACCTCTCACCTGGCCCAGCATACCCTGACTGCCCCTGAGTCCATATACAGTCACATTACTTTGACCACTTGAAGCCCCCCATTTCTTGATGGCAAGAAATCCAGTCTTTCAAAGAGTTATATTCCGGGCTTCCCTGGTGGTGCAGTGGTTGAGAGTCTGCCTGCCAGTGAAGGGGATGTGGGTTCGTGCCCCGGTCCGGAAGGATCCCGCATGCCACAGAGCGGCTGGGCCCATGAGCCGTGGCCACTGGGCCTGTGCGTCCGGAGCCTGTGTTCCGCAACGGGAGAGTCCACAACAGTGAGAGGCCCGCGTACCGACAAAAAAAAAAAAAAAAATTAGCTTCCGCTCTACTTCTTGTATCTCCTCTACCAAGTATTTTCTGGGAACCTTAAGGGCTGCCACCACGTTCCATAAATCAGTCCTGACTCCTGCTCTTTGCAGCGATTAACAGCTACACACCAGAGCCTTGGGACTCAAGAGCCTTGCAGGGGTACCCTTAAGAGTGGCTCAAACAGAGCTGGAGCCCAGAGGCTTTGCTCTGCTGAAGAGAACAGTCTCTCCCTGTTAGGCTAAACTAGGAAGGTCCCGCCACAGTGCTCTTGAGCATCACATTGCTTCAATATTCAATGATCAAGGTCTTTGATTCACATTTACAGCCTTTTCCTCCCAGAAGATAGCTATTAACAAGGACTACAAGCTGGGCATGTCTTAGAGCCACTGACTGGCCTTAGAGAGAACAATGAGTGCACAAACATGTGTGCATGCACTAAGGGTAAGCGCTGAACAAATTGATTTGAAACCAATCAACGGAACTCTTGTCTTATTGATTCTGTTCCTTAAATATCCATTTACTCCTCTCTCCATCTCTACCACCACCATCATATGAGTCCAGACCACCACCATCTCTTGTCTGGACTATTGGAATTGCCTCCAAACCAGACTACCTTGTCCACTCTTTCCCTTCCAATCCATTCTCCTCACAGCCACGAGAGTCAACTCTCTAAAATGCAGATCTGATCATGCACTACCTTTGCATAAAATGCTTTAAGGGGTTTCATTGCACTTAGGACAAAATTTAAAATCCTACTGTCTTATTCTGTTCCCCACAAAACACACCCTGAGACATGGGCCTGAGTGCAGGAAGTAGTCCCAAGGAGCATAAGAAAAGTAGAGAATGGGGTAGGTTCACAGGAAGTAGAAAAGTTCTAGACTTATTCCCCGTTGCCCCCATTATGTAACAGCAAGCCTAGCTCCTTTCTTTGTATGCTGGTCAACTAGCATGAAGAATCCAAAATGACTAGCTGGAAGTCTTTGTTTTAGGTTCAATGGAATCCTTACTCTTTCCCCTTTTGGACTAGGGGACCTCTAGTCCCACAGAGCCTTAAGATTCTAGGACAGGAAGCATAAGTTTCCTCAAGGTGGCCCCTGGAAGGGATGGTGAGAGAGCCCAATCCCACTTTCACCCCTTGGTTCTCAAGTCCATATATTCTAGCTATTGCAACACAACATGACTTAACGGCCATTAGTGTAATATATATACTGCATCCTGGAAAAACAGAATCTTAACCTTGCAGGGTACTATTTTTCAAGCCACCAGTTTGCTCAGTTTTTAAGGGGCTATTACAATATTCTATCAGCCAGCATCTTCCAGGTGATACAATATACAATAGGACCAATGAATCTCAACGTCAGGTGTCCACTGCCATACCTCCTTTGCTATAAAGTGGGTCCCTTGGTCTGAGTGATGTTATGTGGAAGCCCAGGTCAGTAAATCAAGTACTCTGTAAGCCTTTGGACAGTAGTACTGGAATAGGAACCACAGGCAGGGAAGGCAAATCCATATCCAGAGCATTTGTCATTCTCAGTAAGTACAAATTGCTGCCTCTTGCAGGGGAACTTGTCATCAAGTAGCCGGTCATTTGCTACAAGGATCAGTATCACACGGAGTGTTCTGAGGCTGTTGGTTTCTTCTGCTGACAGGTCATACATTTAGCAGCTACATTAGCTAGATCAGCCTTGGTGAGAGGTAGCCCATGTTGTTAGACCTATGCATAGCCTCCATCCCCACCACCATGCTACTCCTTACAGGGGCCTTTTGTGCACAGGTGGCATGACTGAGGACGGAGGCTGGATGTCAGAAACATCCAACATTTAGGGATTTTTTTCAAATAGTAAATTACATTTTCTTTCATTTACAGAGCCTTAGGGCCAAAAGGTGGTATTCAGAAAATAGCACACAGGAGAGAAACACCAGTGAGGAGCCTGCTATAAGTACACCAGTGTGCTCTAAGTAGAGTGAGCATGGGGTCCTGAGAGTGGCAGTCTAAGGAGAAGCATCTCTCTGCTACCCTCTGGGTTTACACCCATTCACCTGCCTGCCAGAGCAGCTGCCTCTACACCACTGACCACTGACCACTGACCAGAGCCAAGAACTCATCCTGCAAACAACACTATAAGGAAGTACCGTTCCCTTTAGGAGTCTTCTTGTCCTCTATTTGTTTGATGCTTTTTATACACTGGATACAAAATTCTGTGTCCATTCCCGTAGGGCCATCCACACCCCTTATCCCCAGCCTTCTTATCTCTGATCATTCAATCTAGCTTCTTCTAGGCCCTCAAGCAATTCACCACTGCCCAATAGAATATGTATACCCTCACTTCAGACCTCCATAAAAAGCTGACAACCAAAATGTACTGCTTGAAGCTCTACCTAGTGAGAGACATTCTCTCAACCCTGTCCTTTAGGGCCACCAACATATTGAGCTGACCCATCTGTGAACCAACCCAGGATTTTTCCTTCTCCGTCATCAGCTGGTCATGAGTTCTCTTCACAAGGTGGTAGATCAAAGCCAAGGGGAAGGTGTTGGCTCAAGAAAGACAGATGACGTGGGAGGATAATGCACCTGTGAGTGTACTTACTGGTGCCCCCTTGACCTGTGCAAATCTGACTCATATGTACCATTTCCCTTACACAATGGACTGCTGATGAATCTACCCAACCTTGTGACACAGGTCTTATAATATCTAGCTCACGATGGGCAGCTCTGGCCATATAGTCCCCTAGTGGTCCATGGTCAGGTAGTTGATCTCTGCTAGGGCCCAGTAACATTCCAGGAGCTGGTTTTCAAGCTTCAAGTTGTTTCTGCTACAGAAGACCTAGCCTTGCTCTGTAATTCTCCTAATAGCGCTTGCCAGACTCTAACATGAATGCCTCTGACAATATCGTAATTATCAAGTCACATGGCCCAAGCAGTGGGACAGATTACACTGCAGCCCAGAATTGCTGCTGAACCCTCTTTTGATCTAGGACCCATTCAAAACTGGCAACCTCCTAAGCCCCTCAATAAACGGGTTAGAACACTACTTCCAACCGTGGTAGACATTGCCTCAAAACTCCAGAGAGGCCCACCAAGCACTGTACCTCTTTCTCAGTGTAAGGATATTCAAGGAGCAATACCTCTAAGAGCTTTACCAGTGTATCCAGCCCTGAATCTTTGCAGGGCTTATCTCCCCCTCCTGACATGCTTTTCTCCTTTTAGGGCATCCAGAGTACTTGCTACCTCCCATTCATTGGGTTTGATGAAAATGATGCCACCAATACAGTAGATCAGCCTGACGTTTTTGAAATGTCAAGAAAATGGAGGTCCTTTTTGATGCTATTGTGACAGAAAGTGAGAAAATTAACATAGGCTTGGAGTAAGACAGTGAATATATTTTGTTGTCCTTCCCATGTGAATACAAACTGCTTCTAATCCTTTTTCCTGATGTGAATTACAAAGATCCAATGCTGCATATTAAACGCTAAAGGCTATGTTGATCTGTTCTAGTAAAGATACCTTTTCCAGCGCAGCAGCTACAACTGGGGCTCTCACTGTCACCATCGTGACCAGTCTGGATTTTTCAGGGGCCATACCGATGAATTGAATAAGAATCTGATGGGGAAAATCAACCCTGAATCCCTTACGTCTTTGATGGCAGCACTAATTTCAACAATGCCACCTAAGATTTGGAATTGCTTCAAAGTTAGCATCTCGGCCGCGGAGTTGGAGAGCACTTTTAAAGGCCTCCACTTGGGCTTCTGACCATAATGTTCAGAACTTATACACTATATTACATACTTATTTTATACAAATTTTACATTCAGAAACCAGGAAAATGAACAAAGAACCAGAGGTAAGCTATGCCCTAACTCTAATACAGGGGTCATTGTGGCATTTAGGTTCTCAGGTCAGACCCTAAATCGAATGATCTTCAAAAGAGCTTATGTTCTTCCTTTCTCCCAACGTTACTCTGAAAAGTAGCCAAAGGTCTCTTTAGAGGAAGAGTGGGAAAATATTTATTGTATATACTCAAAGCGATATTGCAGGGTCTTTCCTCAATGGCCACTGGTGCCCCCTTCAATCAGTGGATTCTGAACAAGAGGCTCAGATCTGAAAAATGGGAAAAGATTCATTAATGTCTACTGCAAAAGCTGTCATAAGTCTTTTGTCCACCTTCTCTTGATCTTTTTTTTTTTTTTTTTTGGTTACATAAGTCAAGCAATACCCTTGTTGGCTGCCCATCTATCTAGCCCCTAGGAACATGGTCTATTAGCTATTAGCACAGATCCTTTTGGGTCAAGGCCTCTAGCAACTTTGCTACTTGTGGTAAACAAGTCCACCTTTCCTCTGTCAGTTATCTGCTGGCATGTGGTCCTTGCTGTTCCATAATACTATCAACCCCACTGTCATCAGGGAATCCAGTTCCATGGCAGTACGTCTTACCATTAATCTTCACCTCCAGAAGATAACCACCCTTGAGATCCTCAGTGATGCTCTATACCCCTGACTAGCTCATTCCTTCTTCCTTTAGTGAACTGAGTATCCTCTGGACCCTTCCAGAGGACATAGTCAGCTGGCCTCACAGTCTTGGGCCACATCTCTAAATCCTCTGACCATTTCCTCAATATGCTTCCAAGGCGATTCCACCATCTCCACCTAGTTTACTGCAGGCCACCATTATGTCCACGCTTCATGGAGATATCCCTGAAGTATGTTAGCACTGGTTCGAAGTATCCTTGCCAGACGTTAAATCCTAACTCCCAGGAAAGTGCTCCTTTATCAGTAAACATTCCCCAGTCTAGACTTATTATTCCCACCCACCGCCACCCCAGCCCAAAACCTCAGGATCCACCTCTGTGTGTATAACCCTGGGTCCTACTGGTACATACTGACAGTTCATGCTGCTCTTCGGGTAAAAAAGCTGTTTCCATCAGGAGCAGGATCTGAATTCCCCTGCTCAAGCTATGCTGAAATCGGACCCCAGTTAGTTTTTCTATTAATATTTCTATGATAACTGTGGGAGTCACATGTTAAGGATACTGGAGTCACAAAACAGAATTAAGGGAGTCCCTAATTGCCACTTGGAAGAAAGTCACCAGTGATTGGGAACATCTATTTTGGAATCAAGAAATAATTTTGATTCTGTTAAAATATTGAGATGCTAAGGGTTTCCTCTTACAGCAGTTGGCTTTACCTTAACTAATATAATGCTCTAGTTACCTCCATGCCTTAGAACCCAGGACAAACTGACCCAAGGTTCCAGAAGTAGGAGGAAAAATTTCCCTTACATCTAAATTCTATCTCATACCCCCTCATTCTTCAGGATTAACCTTCTCCCAGGATGATTGAAATTGGGAATGCCAGTCCCTTCCCAGAGAAATCTCGGCCCCCACCCACAAAGATATGATCAGGCCCTAAAGCCCCCAAAAGACCATTAAACAATTATCCAACATTAATATATTTCCCAAAGTTTGAACTTCCAGCCTTCATACCACACCTGGGTCCTCAACAGCCCCGCAGTTTGGGCGAGGCTGTGCTCAGCCCAGTTTCTTTTATTCTCTCACCAACATTTCAAAAACTCTTACCCATGCTCATCCTTTCCCAAAAATAATAATAATAATAAGATTTTTGAATCAAAGGAAAAGGAAGAGAAGTAAGAAGAGAAAATGGAGGGCTTCCCTGGTGGCGCAGTGGTTGAGAGGCCGCCTGCCGGTGCAGGGGACACAGGTTCGTGCCCCGGTCCGGGAAGATCCCACATGCCGCGGAGCAGCTGGGCCCGTGAGCCATGGCCGCTGAGCCTACGCGTCCAGAGCCTGTGCTCCACAATGGGAGAGGCCGCAACAGTGAGAGGCCTGCGTACCGCAAAAAAAAAAAAAAAAAAAAAAAAAAAAAAAACGGAAAAGGAAGAAAGAGGAGGAGAGATAAAAGGACCGTTTGTAAAAGATGCTACTGTGCTATCTGTATCCCACAAATTATCCACCCTGGAGACTTCAGAAGACATATTCTGTTTTGTCAGAGTCAAGGCCAAGAAGTAGTAGCCTGTCTGAGAAAGTATTCAATACCTGGAATCTCGAAGATTGATTCTGGCCTTGACTCGGCCACCCATTGACCCTTAGTCTTGTCTACTTGCTGGGTCTTGGTTTTGGCACCTGGAGGTTAACTCCTATTTCTCAGGCCACACAAGAATGACAGCAAACCATAGCCCAAAAGAGCAAGAAATGGGTGTGCCATCACTGGCACCAATGTCACTGCCACTGCGGCTATCACTGCACCACTATCAGCACCGTTCAATCACTCATGTACCAAATATCTATTGCATGGACTGGGATAAAAGCGTAATGAGGAAGTCAGAGCCCCTGCTCTCCTGGAGCTTACATTCTAGTGGAAGAAGCAATTTGGCATCACATAATCAAATAAATTAGTGTATAATGATAAACTGACACAAATATTCTGAAGGAAAGCAAACCACTGTATGAGAGCAAATAAAGAATGAATTGGTTTAACTGCTTCTCTGAGAAATGCAAATCGAAACTATAATGAGGTATCATCTCACACCTGTCAGAATGGCCATCGTCAAAATATCTACAAACAATAAATGTTGGAGAGGGTGTGGAGAAAAGGGAAACCTCTTGCACTGTTGGTGGGAATGTAAATTGATACAGCCACTATGGAGAACAGTGTGGAGGTTCCTTAAAAAACTAAAAATAGAGCTACCATACCAGCCAGCAATCCCACTACTGGGCATATACCCAGAGAAAACCATAATTCAAAAAGAGTCATGTAGGGCTTCCCTGGTGGCGCAGTGGTTGAGGGTCCGCCTGCCGATGCAGGGGACGCGGGTTCGTGCCCCGGGCCGGAAAGATCCCACATGCCGCGGAGCGGCTGGGCCGTGCGCCATGGCCGCTGAGCCTGCGCGTCCGGAGCCTGTGCTCTGCAATGGAAGAGGCCACAACAGTGAGAGGCCCGAGTACAGAAAAAAAAAAAAGAGTCATGTACCACAATGTTCACTGCAGCTCTATTTACAATAGCCAGGACATGGAAGCAACCTAAGTGTCCATCAACAGATGAATGGATAAAGAAGATGTGGCACATATATACCATGGAATACTACTCAGCCATAAAACGAAACGAAATTGAGATATTTGTAGTGAGGTGGATGGACCTAGAGTCTGTCATACAGAGTGAAGTCAGAAAGAGAAAAACAAATACCGTACGCTAACACATATATATGGAACCTAAGGAAATAAAAAAAAAAAGATCATGAAGAACCTAGGGTCAAGATGGGAATAAAGACACAGACCTACTAGAGAATGGACTTGAGGATATGGGGAGGGGGAAGGGTAAGCTGTGACAAAGTGAGAGAGTGGCGTGGACATATACACACTACCAAACATAAAATAGATAGCTAGTGGGAAGCAGCCGCATAGCACAGGGAGATCAGCTCGGTGCTTTGTGACCACATAGAGGGGTGGGATAGGGAGGGTGGGAGGGAAGGAGACGCAAGAGGGAAGAGATATGGGAACATAGGTATATGTATAACTGATTCACTTTGTTATAAAGCAGAAACTAACACACCATTGTAAAGCAATTATACTCCAATAAAGATGTTTAAAAATAAAAAAGAAGATGTGGTATACATATATACAATGGAATACTACTCAGCCATAAAAAAAGAATGAAATGATGCTATTTGCAGCTACATGGATGGATCTAGAGATTATCATGCTAAGCAAAGTAAGTGAAAGACAAATACCATATGATATCACTTATATGTGGAATCTAATATATGACACAAATGAACTTATTTACGAAAAAGAAACAGACTCACAGACATAAAAAGCAGATTTATGGTTGCCAGGGGGATGGTGGGGATGGGGGAGCATTGGATTGAGAGTTTGGGATTAGCAGATGCAAACTATTATATATAGAATGGATAAATAACAAGGTCCTACCGTATAGCACAGGGAACTGTATTCAGTATCCTGTAATAAACCTTAATGGAAAAGAATATGAAAAAAATATATATGTATAACTGAATCACTTTACTGTATACCAGACACTAACACAACATTGTAAATTAACTATACTTCAATTTAAAAAATGCTTCTCTGAAGACATAACACTTGAACTGACATCTGAAACATGAGCGGGAGTGAACCAGACAAAAAAGAGAGGGTGGAGGAAGAACATTTCAAGCAGATGGTAGAGCAGGTGCCAAGGTTCTGTGATGGGGGGAGAGAGAGATGAAAGTGTTGGTGGAAGTGAAAGGCCAGCATGGAGGGATCACAGAGGCCAAGGGGGAGGCTGCCATGAAATGAGGCTGGAGAGGCAGGCAAGGGCCAGGTCCTGTGGGCCTTAAGACCTCATTCAAGATTTGGGGAAGACTTATAGGAGGCCAGTGAAGGAGGAATTTGGTGTTTGGAAGAGATCACTTTGGCTGCACTGTAGATAATGGACCGGAAGCGGCAAGAGGAGAAGCAAAAAGACAAGTGAGGAACCCTTCCCAGGCACAAGCCGATGGAGGCTTAGACCATGGGTGTAAAATCAACAGGATTTGGGTGATGGGTGGATGATGGGCTGAGAGCAGCTGTTGCTGACATCTTGTGCTCTCAGCATCTCATGAAATTTGCAAGGTTCTTTTGGTTTTGCACAACGGAATCTCATCTTACATAGGGGTTAGATTTTGAAGTCTGTGCATAAGATAAGAATTGCGTAGTCAAAAGTCCCTTTGAAAAACTCTTAAACCACTCATAAAGTCCAGCATCTATGGGTGTGTTTACAGAACGATGAACAAGAATTTTTAGGCACACCAAAGTTAGAGAGACATTGAACTAGAATAAAGAAAGCCACAGAAGGAAAGCCCATATGCAAATGTCTGGGCATTCAAATCACTCTGCCTTGAAGACAACTATTCAAAGACTTAGCAGTGAATGAGGTGATGGGATGGGGGTGGGGGGAGAGGGAGAATATATATATGGAGAGGAGAAAGGGGTAGGAATCTTTAAAATGCTCCCACTTTCCTGAATATTTATTCCATTCAATTTTAATATGAAGCCTTTATAACTCTAACACATTCCTTAGAATTCATTAGAATTCGTTTCTTATGTTAGGTGGCCTGTGTTTAGGATCTCCGCTGCAACAACTATTCCTCTTTCCCTGACAGTGAGTTCTTTCCAAAGAGCCCTGCCCCCATCTCACTCCAGGTCTACCTGAAATAAGGTAGATCTAAGATGAGCTCAGCTAGCTTGGGTCAAGCCAGGACCCTGTATCAGTCAGGCTACAAGGTCATGCTACCGCGACAAACAACCCCTTCATGGTAGTGGCTTCACACAACAAAGACGATTTCTTACTCTTGCACATCATGGGTCAGCTGGGGCTCTGCTCATGGCTCCTTACCCGACTGAAGGGAGCGGACACCTATTCCAACATTGCCAGTCACCGAGGCAGAAGGAAAGAACTCTGGAGAGAGCTCCACACAGCAATTAAATGCCCAGACATGGCATGAGTCACTTCCACTCACAACCCATGGGCCAAAATTAATCACCAGGCTGCACCCAACCACAAGGGGGCCAAGAAGTACAATCCTTCCATGTGTTCAGCAGGTACGTAGCCGAAATATTTGACAAACAACACTAATGACTTCCACATGCTCTAAATGTACAATGACAAGAAAGAGGAGAGACGAGCCTTAATTATTAAGTCTGTGTTTGGATCCTGGGCCCTGTGCAACTATGTGGATGAATAAAATGTGCCCCACTCGTGCCCCAGGGGGCAGAGTCTGTGCCCAGAAATAGACTCCCAGACACATTTGGATCTGCTCTCTTGGAAATTAAAGAGATGTTCCAATAGAGGCAGCTGACAGCCTAAGGTTTGGCTCGACTACCTCTCTACCCCTTCCCCAGGCTCTATGGGGACCAAACACAGCCTGAGTGAGCTCACTCTGTCACCAAAAATCTCTGACATCTCCTGGAAGTGCCCCGGCTACGAATAGTGAATATACAGCTGAAATCCCTGCCCTCAAGGAGCTCCCAGCATAATGACTGTTATATGTTGTGGTTGATAGTTTCCAAATATGGTCATTGACTATTCCCTTTCATCCCTAGACACAAATGATGCTCTTCCCATCAACAGGTGGAAACTATTTCCCTTCCCCTTGAATCAGGCCAGCTTGGTGGTGACTTGCTTTGACCAGTAGAATGCAGCAGAAATGAGGTTCTCAGCCTTCTAAACCCAAGTCTTAAGAGGAATGGTCACTTCCAGGTCTTCCCCCCTTGAAGTCCAACTGCCATATTATAAGGAAGCCAAAGCTAGACTACTAAATGATTAGAGGCCACAAGGAGAGAGGCCCTGGAGGGTAAGTGGGGCTCCCAGCTGAGCGCAGCCACACAAGTGACCTAAACTTCACCAGATGGAGCTGAACTGCCCAGTCGAGGCCAGTCATGAGCAAAAAAGTCAATTATTATTTGTAGCCACTAAGTCCTGGGTTGGTTTGTTACACAGCAATGGGTAAGTGAAAAACACACAGTATCAGAAGTATATGCACCGTCCTAAAGGAGCCCAGAGAAAGAGGATCTCAGATTACCCTAAGAGGTATTTTAGATTGGGTGCTCTGGGAACAGACTTAGAAATAATGTTGCAAGAGGTTTATGGGGGTGGAAGAAGCAGAGGAGTGCTCTGGAGCAATAAACCTATAAATAGGTACAGAAGCTAGCAGCAATTGACCAGCAACGGTGGCTGCATATTTTTACCCCCCTCCTCAGTCAGCATTGGCTGGGGGCTGGCCCTGGCAGGGGGCATAACCTTAGGCAAGGTGCCTTCTGTAACTGAGAAGGTTCCCATGGAAGGAAACAGCTGTAAGCTCTCAGAGCCAGTGTTCTCAGTAGCTGAGGACAGAGGTGCCAGGCCTGAAGAGGGGAGCTGGGAGGCAAACACGGTGTCTTCCAAAGGAGGTGATCCAGTGGCACTTGAAGGGGGACAGGAAGCTGCCTGGTGACGTGAGGAAACGGAGAGAGTTTCCAGGCAAAGGAAACAGCAAAGCCAAAGGCTCAGAGGTGGTAGCCTTCATGGCAGGTACAAAAAGAAAAATACATAAAAGAGGAGGTAAGAGATGAAGCAACACTGAGCCCCAAAATGTGGACTTCATCCAGAGGCAATGAAGAGCTGCTGAAGAGTTCTAAGCATGGCAGAGACGGGATGAGATGTGTTTTAGAAAGATTCCTCTGTTGGCAACATGGAAGGTGGACCGGCAGAGTAGAGACTAGAGGCAGAGGGACTGCCAGTGACGCAGGAGAGAAATGAAGTTTAACACGTGGCTCCTGCTGGTGTAGCCTGGCCCAGTCCTGAAGTGACCCCTTCCCTTAGCAGGTGGGTTCTGTTGGGTTGCCAGAAGGGGAGGGGGAGTAGAACTTGAGGGTAAGGGGCAGGATGTTACATGATGCTTGGCTTCTTGCAAGGTAGAAGCCTCTGCATCCTCTTCAAGCATGGGGAGCTCTAGCCTCAAGTGGGAAAGCAAAGGACACTCGGCTGCCTCAGAGGGCTCAGCGTGACCTGGCATTTGGAGGCATTCAGGTTCATCAGCCCAGATGTCCCTGTCCCAACTGTTAGAGCCCTACTCCTTCCCAATCAAATATTGCCCTGACCAATCAAGGCATAGCCAACTTGCTATGTTGAGAATTCAATTTTCTCTGGAAATCTGCTACTCTCGTAATTAAACCCTGGGCCAAACTTCAGTTTTTTCTGCCCTCCAGCTGCAGAAGAAAGTCTGTTTATCAATGGCAAGCAGGCCCTCTGGCTTTTACACTTCACCTCAAATTGGTGATGAAACACCCTCAGCCTTCATTGTCTTTTTCCAATGCACTGATAGCCCCCAGCAACAATCGTCTAATTCCGTATTCTTTATCATTACGATTTCCTCTGAGCCTCTCCAGTGTCCGTGATACTACTCCTATCAGTGTGTTCCCTTCCAACAGTGCCCGTCCCAGTTCACCACTGGGAAAAGTGTGAACAATTGCACTGCTGGAGCATATCAGGGGCTTATTAGGACTTCTGCCTACCACCAGCGATGGGGTTCTCATTACCAACTGGCCAGTGGGTGATACAACTCCTAACTCCCGCTTTAGAGTCTGTTTCCTAGGAACCACTCCTAGCACCAACTGTAGTAGGAGGTCAGGTTCCCTAGAAACAGATCGAAGATGGAGATGTGCATGCGGGGGGTGGCGGGGGGCAGGGGGCTTCTTGGGCAGTGATCTCAGCACCTACATCTACATCTGTGAAAGAGGAAGGGCAGCAGGACTGGGCAGAGGGAGATGAACTCTGATGCACTTGCAACAAAGGCCTCAGTCAAACCCACGGAAATCTCTAGAGCAGGTATAACCCTATAGAGATGTCCCCAAATGAGGCAAAAACCATCATTCGGTTATTGAATTCGAACTGCCTCCAGGGAGGGGAGTAACCTTGGGAGAGACCATTCCCTTGGACCAAAGACAATTCTTGGGGAGAGACTCAACGGAACGCTCTTGGCCACCAACGCTCCCATTGACTGGGAGGGTGACTACCTCAGTCCCAAGGGGGCAGTGCCTGGGGCCATTCCCCAGTACCCACAACACCCAGAGAGTGATCTCAGGCAACACAAGTTGGAGAGTGGTGATCAGTATCAGTTGTTGCTGAGATCAAGGAGGTCCACTGGATTTGACCACAAGGTCACTGGAGACTGGGAAGCAAGGCCATTCAGGAGAGCAAAGAGGGAGGAGCCCATGCAGGAGGCAAAGAGTGAGCGGAAGGTGGGGAAGGGGAGATAATTGTTTTGACCTCTCCAGACGTCGCGAATGCCTGGCTTCCTATGTGGGCCTAATAACTGGGACGAATGATCCTTTAGGAATGTACGTCTTTGAGCACGGCCTGCATTATCTCCATACAAACGTTATACAGACACATATGCACACTCAGTTACACACTGAGATTTCCAGAGGTGGGGATTCCAGCCATCAGCTTATGAGCAGATCTCTACCCTCATTCACCAAAAACTGAGCTCTGAATATCAGACTTGGAGAAACAGAACCCACCTCTCCTCGTATACCTGGAAGGTCAAGCTACCCCCACTGGGGTTTCAGCTTTGTCTTTAAGTCTGATGTGAATCCTGGCAGCAACCCAGAGCAGGAAGCTTCCAAGGCACGAACAGCATCATCAACAGCATTTACTGATTACCAACTTTGTCCCAGGTACCTGCTAAGTGCTCTACAAGCATTAGCTCATTTCATCCTCTCCAAACCCTGTGAGGTGGGCATTTCTATTATCCCATTTCACGGATGGAGAATCAGAGGCTCCAAGAAGTTAGACAACTTGCCCATGGTCGCAACACCTCGTTGACAGCAGAACTGCGATTGTGATTCCAATAAGGTTGGAAACTCACTGTCCTTGAGACAAGCAGAACATGGAGAATGGGCAGGCTCATTCACTCATTCAGCAAATATTTAGGAAGAGCCTACTGTGGGCCAAAACTGTTAAAAGCACTTAGGAAACTTCAGGGAGCTATGCCCACAGAGAGCCCTTCCCTTCCCTGGTCCTCATTTTCTAGCAGGAGAGATAGACATAGACACTAACTATAGTACAATTACACTTACTCGTCTGGGTGTGTTGAAAGGTGAGGTGCACGCTGCAGTATGGCTCCCAGCTCTCCCACATCTGAACTGAGGCAGTCACTTCCCCAGCAGCCAGGAGTACTGGTAGCCCCTAGCAGTCAGCTGAGTCCCTCTCCTCCAGGACGGCCCTTAGAGAAGACAGCTCTGTTCCCCTCAAAGTGACTCCCCAGGGCTTCCCTGGTGGCGCAGTGGTTGAGAGTCCGCCTGCCGATGCAGGGGACACAGGTTCGTGCCCCGGTCCGGGAGGATCCCGCGTGCCGCGGAGCAGCTGGGCCCGTGAGCCATGGCCACTGAGCCTGCGCGTCCGGAGCCTGTGCTCCGCAACGGGAGAGGCCCGCGTACTGCAAAAAAAAAAAAAAAAAAAGTGACTCCCCACATCCAACATCTGGTCCATAAGTGGTCATAAAGGCCCCTATGCCCTTGCCCCAATGCTGAGCAACTCTGAGTGTCATCCCAGCTCCACATGGGATCAGTTGGGGTCTTTGTGACAATCCAGCTTTTTGCTCTGCCCAGTTCTGCTTCCTTCCTCCCCAGAGGTATTGATCTGAGAACTCCTCCAGGAAACATCCTGCAAGCAAAATGATATGAGAGTCTGTTTCCTGGTGCACCCAACCTGCGACAGAAAGTCTACATTCTGTGGGGGAAAAAGGAAAACCAGAGTGGAATAAGGGCCTTTGGGAGGGTAGGGGCTGATGGGGCAGCAGATAGGGGCATTAAATATAATAGACAAGGTGATCTCATGAAGAAGTGATAAATGAGCAAAGACTTGAAGAAGGAAAGGGGGTTATCCAAGCAGAGATGTGGAAGGAAAGCATTCTAGGAGGAGAGGGAACAGCAGAGACCCAAAGGAAAGAGCACAGCCAGGAGGCCAGTGTGGCTGGAGTGACAGGAAGGAGGGAAAGTAGGAGAAGACAGGACGGGCTGGGGAAGGGGAGAGGTCCCAGGGAGACTTGCAGCCACTGCAAGGTCCTCAACTGTTTCTCTGAAAGGAGTAGAGAACTGCATGAAACTTCTGACTGGAAACTTCCTCTGGGGGACTTCCCTGGTGGTCCAGTGGTTAAGACTTCACCTTCCGATGCAGGGGGTGCGGGTTTGATCCCTGGCTGGGGAGCTAAGATCCCATGTGCCTCAAGGCCAAAAGAACCAAAACATAAAAAACCAGAAGCAATATTGTAACAAATTCGATAAAGACTTTAAAAACGGTCCACATCAAAAAAAATCTTTAAAAAAGAAATGAAAGGAACTTCCTCTGGTTGCCGTGGACGGGCAAAAGCAAGCCAACCTATTTGGAGGTCTTTGCAGTAAACCAAGGGTTACCGAGTCCAAGCTCGTACTGCTCACCCCACGACGGGCCAATAAATTGAGAGACCAGGAGTTGGGGCAAGAAATAGCGACTTTATTCAGAAAGCCAACAGACCAAGAAGGTGGTGGACTAGCATCCCAAAGAACCATCTTCCCTGAGTCAGAATTCAGGCTTCTTTTCTGCTAAAAGGAAAGGGGGTGTGTCTGGTTGTTGCAAACTTCTTAGCTCAGGAATCCTTTGTTCTTACAGCTGTTCACAGGTGGTCTGGCCACAAAGTTCCTGTAAACTTCCAACAAAACAAATGCTATTCTCCGTTCTGCAACTTTTTATCTCTATGTGAATGGAGAAGTATTGCACCTTTAAAGGTCAGAGCCTTGAGAACGGGCTGTCATGTATATTTCAGGCTATAGACAATGGTTCTTTTACAAAAGGTGCAGAGCCAGCATGACTAAGCACAGGCAACAGAGCATAAAGGGTAAAGCTAAAGGAATAGATCCAATATGGAGTCAGGTTTGCTCTTCTCTGTTACACAAGTAGAGGTCTTAGCAGAGGCAGTGAAGGTGGTGAGAAGTGGTCAGATTAGGAATGTATTTCTAAAATCCAGCCAGCTGAATTTGCTGATGGACTGGATGTAGGAAATGAAAGAAAGAGAGGAGTCCAGGATGATGCCAAGGTGTTTGTGATATTGTGATTTATAATAAACACATAGTTGGTATTTATTATAATAATGGTACCCATTCCTGGCACAGAGTTCCGAAAACCCTTGGCATTTCCTAAGTGCTGAGAGCAATGAAGGTGTCCTTTGTTATGTCAATGAGGTGACTTTTGGAAAACACTTAGGTAGGATGGAGGCTACCAACCACATGATTTAAAGGGTTGGAACTTTCAATTCCAGTCCCCCCACGCCCTCCCCCTTCACCTAGAGGAAGGGGAGAGGGGCTGGAGATTGAGTTCAATCACCAATGGCCAGTGATTTAATCAATCATGCTTATGTAAAACCCGAAAGGACGGGGTCCAGAGAGCTTCCCAGTTAGTGAACACTTGGAGGTACTAGGAGAGTGGTGCCCAGAGATAGCATGAAAGCCCTTTCCCCATACCTTGCCCCGTGCATCTCTCCCATCTGGCTGTTCCTGAGTTATATCCCTTCACAGTAAACTGGTAACCTAGTAAGTAAACTGGTTTCCTGAGTTCTGTAAGCCGCCCTAGCAAATTATTCGAACACAAGGAGGAGGTTGTGGGAACTTCTGATTTAGAATTGATGGGTCAGAAGCACAGGTAACAACCTGGACTAATGATTGACATCTGAAGTGGAGGCGGTCTTATGGGACTGAGCCCTTAACCTGCGGATCTGGTGCTGTCTCCCAGCAGATAGCGTCAGAAGTGGGTTGAATTGTAGGACACCCAGCTGGTAACAGAGAATTGCTTGGTGGTGTGGGGAAAAAAAAAAAAAAAACACCTACACATTATAATTGGTGTCAGAATCAGAATGTTTCATCCTGAGCAGTGGAAGGAAGGATTTGTCAAGAGCTGAGGTGGTTAAGACTGCAGTTGAGGAAAGTCTGGGGGAGACCGGGAGTTCCACTTTGGACATGCTGAGTTTGAAATTTACAGAGGAACAACCTTGGGACCGAGTAGCCAGCTGAGCTCCGTGACACGGTACAATCCAAGTGGGTGTGAGATGGGGCTCAGGGACACAATGGAAGTGGGTGACACAGGGGGCTCTGTGGCGCAAGGGCCTGACTCTAGAGTCCTGTCACCTGACATTCCAAGATCCATTCCAAGCTCCTATGACAGCCTGATCTGTGAATGACAAACAGAGAAGCCTCCATGTGACAATAAAGAGTCAAACTGTGTGCCCGTGTGGGGCTGAGCTGAGAGTGTATCTGGAGCTAAGAGGAGGGGGGTCAGTGCAAATAGAGTATGTCCTTGTGTATGGAGGTGGTGGTGTGGGTACGCATGAGTGCTTGTCTGTGCGTGCTCTCGTAAGCGTGTGAATGTGTGTGCATGCGTCTATGAATACTGTATGTATGTGCTCGCTCCTCTGTGTTTGTGTGTGTGTAGGCTTCTTTGATTCTGTGTGTGTGCATGCTCCTGGGAGTGTGTGTACGTGGGTGTCACAGTGCCTCTGGCAGCTGGGCGCACACAGATGTGAGTGAGGAGATGATGCCAGCTCGGGACCTGACACACCATAGATGCCTATAGTTGCAAAATGCACTGAGTAAACAAATAGCTGCTATCAGCCTTCGGAAAGGAGCACTTGCGTCGCCTGGAGAGTTGGGGTAGAATTCCCCCCTCAGCCACCCTGAGCCACACGGATCCCTCCGAACCCTGCACTGACCAGTCCAGGACATGGAGGTCCCCATGGCTTTCCTGGTCCATTCCCTCCTGCTCCCCTGGGCTGCTCTCAGGCTGGGCTGGGGAAACTGCAGACACAGCTCCTGGGAGGGAGGCTGGTTAACTCTCCATTTGCCATTAAACATGATCAGGAAGAAATCTATGTGGAGCCCGCTGCTCTGGCCGATAAGTGATTCCCTAGAACAACAGATAAAAGCCTGGCACTAAAGTGCAGCCAGAAATGATGTGTAATTGGGATGAAAGAATCCTTAAATCTGTGTGCAGCTTTTAACTTAGAAGGCTTCAATTACAATTAATAGTTCCCTTGAAGAAGGCAGGAGGGGCGATAGAGGAATTCGAAGGCCTGAGCTCAGAGCCCTGAGCTGTTTAGGGGGTGCTGGGGGTGGGATGTCAGGAGGGAGGAAAAAGCTGGGGGTGGGAGGAGAGGCTTTGCAGCATCTAAGGCCCCCTGCTGAGTTGCAGCCCTTACAATTTCCAAATGCACCAGTTCCCAAACAAGTTCAGTCGAACTCCTGGACCTTTGCCCAGCCTCATGCCCTCCCTGGAATGTTGCTAATGGCAACAATTATCGTGCCCATTTTGCAGACAGGAAATGAAGGCGATACACCTGCCCTAAGGCTCTGGAGTGCAGCTAATTCTTCTGCATCTCCAAAATGAGAAGGGGTCTGAGAGAGCATCCCTCCTTATGGCTCACGGGGGGCACAGACATTCAAAGACGGGAAGGCTTTTGGAGGATATCACACACGGCAACAGTGTGGAGTTAGCCTCAGAACCCCTGCCTCCTACCGCCAGTGGCCATTCCTTCCTTTGCACCCCTGGCCAATAAGCCCAGAGCTCTCCGAGGAGAGCACGGTTCTCTGGCACCAGCCACACAGCCCCGTCCTTCCCAGCCTGCTCCCTGGGGTGAGGACTGAGGCCTGACCATGCCTACCTGAGGAAAGCTGGCAGTCTGCCCCCATGCCTGGGTCTGCTTCCTCCATCTGTGCTTTTCTGGGTCTGGGCTGCCTGCCTTCACCCCAGCACACAGACGTGCCAGCTCTCCCTCTACCGGAGACTTCCAGCTTTCTGCTCCAGTGTCATGCCTGGGGCTCTCCCTCTGGGGTCCTGCCCTAAGGGCAAAACCGCTGGCAGCAGGCTGTGGACAGGTGGCAGCTAGGTGCAAATCAGAATCGTGAAGCTGTCTGGCTGGCCTCCAGGAATGAGGGTTTGGGCTCTCAGATGACACAAACAGACAGTCAGAGGGAGCCTTGTGGGCTGCCTGGACATTCCTAGTGCTGGCTGAGCGGCTACCCCACAGACTCCTGTGTTGACGGGAAATCCAAAGCTCCCTCCCAGGAGTTCATGGGTGGCTGGGTGCCCAATCCCACGTTTCATGGCTTTGGAATATATTCTCCAGGCTGGCCTGCATCAGTCCCCCTCCATCTCTCCAGAGCAAGTGCAGCTGCCTGCTCCTGGCCCTTCAAAGCTGGGCAAATTCCACAAATGGCTTTTTTTCTAAGCCTGACAAATTGTGTAAGCACGTGCGTGCACACGTGGGTATGTGTGTGTGCACAAGCATGGTGCGTACATCTGTGTGCATGGGGGAGCTCGTGTACTCCTGTCTCTGCACAAGTGGGCCCACAAGCATGTACTTGTGTGCATATGTGTATATTTTGTGTGTGTGTGTTTTGTGCATGCATCGTTTTAAAAGAACGCAGCAGAATCCGCTCGGGGCCCTGTGTAGCTGAGCCTTATTTATAGCTCTCCTCTGTCTGGTTCGTTTCCTCTAACTTCCCTGCAGAATGATATGAATGAAAATGACACTATTGACTATCTCCGTAACCATAAAAGACCTTATAGAAATAAGATTTTTATAGTTTGTGGACTGGGAGAATCAAAAGACTAAGAGTTATGGACTTGGAGGATAGGAGAGAATCAAGCTGAGGCAGCAGGAGAGGTCCCTACAGTGGATCGTCTGTGGGATTTTTAAAACAAACTCATATAAATAAAGTGATTGTCTTGAAAGAGTTATGAGAGCCCTGAAGCTGGTGGGCAATATCTCTGTGGCCTCTGTAAAGGCGGGAGAGTGGGCATGCCATCTGCCTAGGAGGAAACTGTTGCTTTTTCTGAGTTCCTGGCCCTGGCCTCCCAAGAGAGGCGAAGGAGGCTGCCCCAGGGCCTTCTCTCCTGGAGAGTGACAGTATTTGGCAGCCCTGGGAGAAAAGCCCCGGGGCTGGCCGCCCACTAGCTAGTGTGGGTCTGTAAAACCCTACGGGGATTGAGCCCACAGATTCTGGGTCAGCAGCCCCTCCAAGCTTGGATGGAAACCCCTCCCCAAAGAAGGCTGAGCATCCAATCCCTGCGCAGTGACTCCCCCGGACCCTTCCTGGGAAGCACATCATCACCACCAAAGACAACCCTGCAGAGAGAGCCCCTGCATCTCCCAAGCAGGGCCTGAGCTCATCCATTCTAGCAAAATCCAAATCCAGTTCCCCAAATCTTTACCAATGACCACTTTGCATGTGTGGCTTCAGAGATTAACAAGACTCCATCCTGCCCTCAAGGAGCTCCCTATCTGGTTGGGAGTATGGAAAGGGGAAGTGTGGACGGGAAGTGTGGACGGGAAGTGTGGACATGCCTGCGCAGGTACACAGGTATGCAGGTACAGACAGAGAGCCATGTTGAAACTTGGTGATGAAACTCCTGAGTTTATTCATCCCAACAAACTAGGTGTTGGGCCCTGGGCACAGAGAGCTAAAGCAGACCCAGTCCCAGCCCTCGAAGAGAAGTTCATGCCCAGTGGGGAGAGGGACACAGACAATCATAGTACAGATGTTAAGGGCTAAATGTGCAAACTGCCCAGGGAGCATGGATTACCTTTGCTTAGGGGATCAGGGAAGGCTTCTCAGAAGCGGGGACATTTCTGCTGAGACTGGAAGGACAGGGAGATGTTCATTAAAGATGAGGAAGGGGCTTCCCTGGTGGCGCAGTGGTTGAGAGTCTGCCTGCCGATGCAGGGGACGCGGGTTCGTGCCCCGGTCTGGGAAGATCCCACATGCCGCGGAGCGGCTGGGCCCGTGAGCCATGGCCGCTGAGCCTGCGTGTCCGGAGCCTATGCTCCACAACGGGAGAGGCCACAACAGTGAGAGGCCCACGTACCGCAAAAAGAAAAAAAAGATGAGGAAGAAGGGGCGTGCCTGGCAGGGAGGATGAGGTTGGGGAATGCAAAGGCCCAGAGGTAAAAGAAAAACAAACAAATACGTTTGGAAAACTGCAGGGTATCCAGAAGGATTGCCAGCTGGGGGCCTGGAGGTGGGGGGCAGGAGGGAGTCAGAAAGGAATACTGGGTGCAGATCTTGAATATTCACCATGGTTCATTTTCTTCAGGCAATGGGGCAGCCTGCAAGCACTTTAGGAAGGGGAAATTACAGTCAGATGAAAGCTCATGGTGGACATACAGAGATCAGGGAGGAAGGGTGACCAGCCCAGGGATTCAGGCCGTGGCAGTGACATTGGAGAGGTCATATCGAAGGTAGAAAATCAAGAGAAGGTGGGAAGGGCTCCTCCCCAGCTTTGCATCTGCAGACTATTCCCAATCCAGCTAATGGATTTTCAGACAAAGAGCAGGATAGCACACTTAGCAGCTGAGCAGTCCACAGCCCGGCTTCCCTGGTGTTTCTCCTTCACTTTCTCCCCTCGTTCCAGCCTCCCCAGCCCCCCACTTGGTCGAAGCCCTCTGCAGAAACACTAGGTCCGCACCCTCTTCCACCATTAAAGGGATGGTTCTGAAAACCAGACAGAAGCCACTCCACTCGGTCGGGCAGCCCATTGGGAATCACTGCCAGGACTGAGAGGCCATCCTGCCCCCTGTGTCCTCTCCCCGGGGACCTGGGGACCTGGGGTGAAGATCAAGGAGTGCCTGCCGCACTTGTCAATGCCCTGACTCCTTGTCTGCAGGCATCGATTCCTCTCCTTCCTGACCTTTCAGGAGAGATGCCCTGAATTCCATGCCCCAACATTACAGAGCCCAGAGACTCTAGGAGACCAGCCCCCCTGGCTGCAGGCCCTTTGGGAGAACAGCCTGGCCTGACTGCCGCTGTCAGCCGGCCAGAGAGTGTCTGAATCATTGGGAGTGGAGCGGGGCTGGATTCACACCGACTCAGCCTTGAGTCGAGTTTATGGTTCTTGATTACACCCAGCAGGGAGGCCTTCTTAGTGATGAGAGAGAAAATATTCAACAACCTGTCTTTGCAATGTGCTGATCTCTTGGAGAGAAGGGAGAGTGGGAGGGAGTGGGGGAGGGGTTTGAGAGAAAGAGAGTGACTTACAATATGTGAGAGAGGAGAAGGGTTTTTTTTTTTAATCCTGGGCTCCCCAAAACTGCCTCAACATTTCCTCTCTCTCTCCTTTCTTTTTTTTTTTCTATATTTGGCTGCATTGGGTCTTTGTTGCTGCGCGCGGGCTTTCTCTAGTTGTGGCGAGTGGGGGCCACTCTTCATTGCGGTCCGTGGGCTTCTCATTGCGGTGGCTTGTCTTGTTGCAGAGCGGGTCTCTAGGCACGCGGGATCAGTAGTTGTGGCATGCGGGCTCAGTAGTTGTGGCGCACGGACTTCGTTGCTCCACAGCATGTGGGATCTTCCCGGACCAGGGCTTGAACCTGTGTTCCCTGAAATGGCAGACAGGTTCTCAACCACTGTGCCACCAGGGAAGTCCCTCATCATTTATTTTTGCCTTGGGGTAACTCTGAAGCCAAATGATCCCATCCCTATGGGCCCCCACAAGCCCATGGAAAGCTTAGAAGGACGTGGACCTGAGCATCGGCTCAGAGCTGGGGGAGCAGTGCTGAGCGGTGCTGCCTCTTCCGAAGCCCCCTTCCCTCCTTCACAGCCCTTCTCACATTCTGCTTTGTATTCAAACTGCATCTGCTTGTGCTTGGCACACAAACACAGTGCCTGCCCCGTAGTCGTGGTAATAAATGAACAAACAGGACTTCCCCTGTGGTGCAGTGGTTAAGAATCCACCTGCCAGTGCAGGGGACACGGGTTCAAGCCCTGGTCCAGGAAGATCCCACATGCTGCAGAGCAACTAAGCCCTTGCGCCACAACTACTGAGCCTGTGCTCTAGAGCCTGTGAGCCACAACTACAGAAGCCCGGACGCCCTAGAGTCGGTGCTCCACAATAGAGAGGTCACAGCAATGAGAAACCCCTGCACTGCAAGGAAGAGTAGCCCCCGCTCACCGCAACTAGAGAAAACCACACACAGCAATGAAGACCCAAAGCAGCCTAAGATAAACGAACAAACGGAAGATGGGTATGCATCGTTCTTGTACCCCATGAGGAGACCCCTTGTGCCTCCCACAGCCCCAGTCCAACAACTTGTACAAAGTCAGCACCGATTTTGTATTTTGGATAAATGAGTGAGTGAATAATAGATCCCCCACCCTACAGGGCTTCAGCACTCCAGCTAGGCTGCCCTTTACTCTGCTATTTCTGAAGCTCATTCTGTTGGCACATCCCATGCCCCCCAAAAAAACAGGATGTCAGGGAAGAGAGGAGGCTTTTTGGAGACTACTTTTTTAGTTGCTTCTTAAGAATTCATGAGAACTAGCGTTTTAAATTATTGGATCTGAAAGCACCTCCCAGTGGATCGATATGGGGGATGGGAGGCAGGGGTCCCTCTGTTTCTGCAAGAACCCAAGCTCTTCCTTCCCAAGCCATCAGAATGGAGTCTGGGGGCTGACGGTGTTCCCTTTCCTCCTGTCCATCACGTCCTCTCTCCACCCTCCTCAAGTCCCCAAGGGCTCTCCTATGGCTCACTTAAGACCCCTGCCACTTCCCTTTCTGCTTCAGCCTCCTTACTTGAGGGAGGGAGAGGGGTTACTCAGAAGAAAAAGAAGGCACCCTTGCCTTTTCATACACAGCAGATTCCAACCTCCAGCAAGTGTCTTGGGATATTGAAGAGAAGGGGGGAGCCCGGAGCCCAGTGGGGAAGGGGTGGGTGGATGCCAGACCCGCCACCACCAGCAGAAGAGGGGAGGCTCTCACCCAGGACCATCCCCCAAGGGAACTTTGCAAGATCTCCCAAGCTTGCAAGTTCAGGGTCTGTGGGAGTCAGGCGTTGGGCATCTGGTCGACCCTGAGGCAAGCCAGTCACAGGCTGGACTCTCCAGGCTGCCAGGGGTCCCAGAAGGGCCTCTGCCTGCCCAGCCTTCCTCTTCCAGGGCTGAACCCTGCGGCTGCTGAACAAGCGTGTCAGCCAGTTTCCCTTGCCTCTGGCTCTGTAAAGCATGGTACCCACCGAAAGAGGAGGGGGGGCGGAGCCGCAGGGACGAGGCCCGAGCTCGGAAACTTTACACTGAAAGTTAATCCACTGAAGCATGGCCCAAAATAAGCGCACTGCCTAATGTGCCGGGAACTGCCGGTCGCAAGGCCAGACTGCTAGCGGATGTCTGTGCATCTCCGCCCGGAGACTGCATTTAGCGCCAGCGAGGGAGTCTGGGCTGGAGCGCTGCTTTCACACCGACTCTGAGCCGTGAGTTTATGGATCTTGATTGCACCCAGCAGGGAATCCTTTTTAGTGATGAGAGAAAAAATATTCAACAACCTGTCTTTGCATTGGGTGTGTTGGACACACTTCCCTGCTTCGGATTCAGACATATGCAAGTTGTGGGAGTGAAACTGCTGTCAGCAGGCCAGAAACACTCCTCTCCTCCCCGAGTCCCCGTGGAAGGGGGCGGGGAGCCCAGAGGGGCCGCGGAAGGCCCCAGCTCCTCAGGGAGAGGAGAGGTAGCCCCCCTCCCAGCGAGGCCCTCACCCCGGCCCCATCCCCAGCCGCATCCCCAGCCGCCTCCTCACCGGTCCCCAGGCCGCCCGCCTCCCTCCCCTCCCCGGCCCGCGGCAAGCGCGCCTGGGCAGTCCTCCGGGGAGCCGGCGCCCGCGTGGGGCCCGCTGACAGCGAGCCCAGTAGAATATTGTATTAGTTGGTTGTGAGCTGTGTTCTCGTCAGGGTATCTGAGTTTCACAGAACAGACGGGGTGAGAGTTTTTGTGCTATATCCAGATTGGCTTAAAATAATGTCGTTTTTGTAGCTTATTAAACCACAGAAACTACACCAAAGTCATCTACGCTGCTGCCAGCAAACTCTCTGAGTTGGGGTTCGGGTAAGAGCTGAGCTCAGCCCGGGGCTCAGGACCCCAGACCCCAGGGCAAGCAGGGGAGGCGGGGGAGGAGAAGGCAGGCAGCCATCCTCTCCAGATGCCTCCCTGGGGAACCAGGCTGAGGGGTCTGCAGCCACACTGGGTCCCTCCCCGACCCCAGATCCACCTCTGGGATGTCTGGGAGAGCTCAGGGATCGGGCCCTATAGGCTTAGGGGCCACTCCGGCCTGAGGCTCTGCCCTGAGGCTGGGAGAAGGTGGACACTGCCTGCAGCCGGGGGAAGGCTGAGAAATGGCTTGTCCAGATCCTATCTGGGGAGGCTGTGTCTAGGCAGGGGTGATGGGCATCGGAGTTTCGGCTTCTGTCTGGGTTTGCTACCTCCTCCCAGAGCTGCGGAATTGGGAAAGGAAGGGGCCCGACAGAGGAAGGGCTCGTCAGCGCCCCATCCTGGCCAGAAAGTCCTCTTCCTTCTCATTTGGCAGATGGTCCTGCTCCGGGTCCCAAAGGAACGGGGGTGTCTCCCACGTGTGGGGGAGGTGGAGACAAGGGGGAAAGGGTGCCTATGAGACCTGAGCAAGAAAAAATGCCCAAACTTCCCCTGTTCTACGTCATCCTGCCTAAATCTGAATAACTGTAACTAGAGCTGCCATGTGGTGACGAATCTCATGTCATCTTCAAAACTAGACCTATGAGGCCCATGCTGTAATGACCTCTCTTTCTCTATTAGTCAGAGGAGGAAACTAAGGCTCAGAGATGTGGAGTGATTTGCCCAAGAACACACAGCTAGAGTGGTGACGTTAGAATCTGAACCCAAAATGACCATCGAATGAGAGTTCTAACCACTGTACCACAGGGCCTCGCTGGGATTTGAGATTTAAGAATGACGTACAGCTCCATTTCTCTTACAATCTCCCGTGTGAGCTTTTTAGAATTGGAGACACCTAAAGAAAATGAATAATATTTGAGGGGAAATCAATACCCCTCCCCCATTTCCCGATGTGTCCACTGGCCATGCCTCTGACCTCCTGCCTTCCCAACCTATGGTGTCCATCAGGAGAGAATCCAGGGCCGATCCAAATCTCTCCAGGGCCACGCAATGCCCTGGCCATTTCTCATGGGCATCTTGTCTCAGCCACCAGGGCCGTGGGCTTCCCTGCCCTGCTGAGGGACCCATGGGTATGACAGAAGCTACTCTCCTCCTGTCATCTACATCCACCCAGGTGCCCAGACACCAAGGAGCTATCCTCAACAGCTCCGTCACACCCTCCACATCCAGTCCACCACCAAATACTGAGGCTTCCACCTCCTCCATTGCATCCCCTCCCCTCTCCCCATCACCCTACCCCAGCCCTGGCCTTATCATCCTTTCACCTGGACTGTTGCATCACTCAGCTCACTGGCCTCCCTGCCTCCAGTCTCTCTAATCCATGCTGGAGCCAGAGTGAGCCCTCCACAGTGACCCTGCCACTCTCCTGTGTAAAACCTTCTCGGGGGCTCCCCCCACCAATGCCACCTGCCTGGCTTGCAAAGACCCTTCACAAGCCACCCTTATGTACCCCATACACCCACCACTCCAAGCAAATAGCCCTCCCAAACCCAAGCTCTTCTGACACCTCCCTGCTTTGGCTCGGTTAGGCCACCTGCCTGATACTCAAGCTTTGTATGATCAACTTCAGATTCCACCCCCCCAGAAAAAGTCCTGCTGGGAATAAAGAGCATGACACAGAGACAGAGCACCAAAGCAGGGGTCCAGAGCCGCATGCACGAGGCAGAGTCCTGGGCCGCACCTGCAAGTGTGACAGGCAGCACCTCTCGGTAGTTAAGATTTGGGCCTGGGCTCAGTATTTGGAGATATCATTAAAATATATATATATATATATATATCTGTGCCTCAGTTTCCCATCTGTAAAATGAGGTTACCATAGTACCTAGTATAGTACATGGTTTCAAAGATTAAAATGTTTTATATACATGTATATTATACATATAATATATATATATAAATAAAGGGCTTGGAACAGGCTTGGATATAAATAAAGGGCTTGGGAACAGGCTTGGATATAGTGTTATATAAATGTTAGCTGTTATTATTATTATCATTATTATCACTGTTACTGTTACCACCCTCATTATCTCACATGGCCCATCTGAGCCCCACTTCCTTTGACTTTGACCCCTTCAATCTCTGATGACCCCAACAAATTCTCCCTCCCTCCTCTCCTCTTCTTTTCTCTCCCCCTCCCCCTTCTTTTCTCTCCCCCTCCCCCTTCTTCTCCTTCCTCTTCTTCTCCTTCTCTCTCTTCCTCTTCTTCCCTTTCTTCCATATCCACACACACATATATGCCCGGCTTCATACATTCAGAGGCACGTGGGCACACACAGCCACCTACACACACATACACACATGCATACACGTGCCCACAGGCTCACACACCAGCCTCCTCATCCTCAGAACCCTTCTTGCACCCTGAGGTCCTCTGCAGCCACAGGGTCAGAGCCTGGTCTCTGCCTCTCTACCCCTTTGCCACATCTGAATCCAAAGTCAGGAGCTCCCCTCTGTACCCCCAGCCAGGACCTGGTCCCCTACACACTCAGTGACTGGAGTGCTGGCGCCTGGTAGAAAGGGGAATAAAGCTGATGCAGTGTAACCAGCAGGCATGTGGGCAAACGGGGATGGTCCCTGGGAGGATGGGAGTTCCTTCCAAAATGATCGCAACTCAGCAGTGAGGTCTCCTTTCTCAGCTCCTGCTGCAGCAGGTCCCAGCCAGCCCTCCACACCAGCCCCGGCGGCAGGAGTTCCCACCAGAATTAGAAATGTTTGCTTCGCAGGTAGTTTGTTGCCGGCTGCTCTGCAAAGTGCCGAGGGCGCTCCAGATCTTCATTCGTGAGTGGGAGGCAGGACTTCCCTCATGACCCCACGGAAGCTTCTAGACAGGGCCCTTTCACACCAGGAACCTTTTGTAACACCCAGCTCAGGCTATCACTTTAATGCAGCCAAGCCTCTATTTCAGGGGGAAAAGGGGGGATTTGGAGTGAGGCAAAACTGAATGCAAATCTATAACCTCCTTACTGTGTGATTTCCGGGACATCACTTGACCTCTCTGAGCCTGTTTCCTCATGCAGATAAGAATCATTACTTAGGGCTACTGTGGGGAGTGACCAGGAAAATGAATAAGAATGTGCTAGAGAAATTCTGAAGCATCAGACATTGAAAGGTTAGCGTCACCCCTGGGGCTGTGCTGGTCATTCTCCATTTGCTCTCCCCCAGATCCATTTTCTGCCCTGCTCTGTGCCCCAGGAGCTTCACCAATATGAAGGATGTCACCCAGGCTCCCCACCCACTGGCTTCCAGTCCAGCCCAGCAGCACCAGCAGGAGATGGAGGGGAGGGAAAGAGAGAGGTTGGGAAGACATCCCGTTTCTCCCTGGATTCACTGCATCTCAGTACCTGCTATGATAGTCCACGGCCGCAGCTCTGTCAGTGGCCCCTGTCTCTGTCCCTCCTTCTCTTGCCTCTTCAGGCCTAAGAGTAGCCACAGCTTCCTCTCCTTACTGCTAATGTCCAGATGCTTCACCATCCTTTGCTGTTTCTCTTAAGCCTGCCTCAGGAACTCAAGGAAGGGTTGTGGCAGGAGCAGTGAGTCCCTTTTTGTCCCCACAGCATGCACCAGCCCCAGGACAGAGGGGCCTTGGTAGTCTCCAGCCTGGTTATCTGATATGCGGGCTGATGGGGTTTCTAGTGGAAAACAATATGGTAATTTCAGAATGTTCCTGATTAGATGAAAATCATATTGCGTCGAAGTTACTTCCTTAATTTATTCAGAAAATAACAAGAGAGAATTCTCTCCTAAGATCCTTAATTAAACCAGAGCTTCCACCATGCAGGCTTAGCGGGCGCTGAGCGCCAGGTGGGGGGGACAAAGGCCGCTCCTGGCCTCATCTTGCAGGGGCTGCCCTTGAGCTGCAGGTCTGGGCAGGTCTCCACCCAGACACGCTGCTGGCTCTGCCTGGAGGGAGTGCTGGCAGCAAGAGGGCACGGGATGAGGCTCCTTCCTATGCAGGGACCAAAGGGGCAGTCATCGTAGAATCATTCCAGTCCGTTCCTGTCTCTTCCAGCATCATCCTGCGAGTTCCCAGTGACCCAAAGCCACTGAGACTCAGCGAGTAGGGGTGGCAGAGCTGGGCGCCCAGGGCATTTTGAAGACACGGAACAGCAGGGTGAGCACGGGAGATGCTGGGAGGTCCGGTTAGGATCTGCAGCCTGGGAAAGTTGGCATACCCCAAAAGGCTTTACTGAGGATTGTTTGATTTGAGAGGGAGAGGCAGGTATAAGAGAAACAGAAAAGGATGGTGAAGCATCTGGACATTAGTAACAGGGAGAGGAAGCCGTGGCTACTCTTAGGCCTGGCGCTCAGCAGGGCTTCTCGGCCAGGGCCGGGGCTGGGGAGGGCTCCCCCAGGCCAAGGGCAAAGGGGAGGTGCCCAGGAAGGCCTACAGAGCAGGTCAGAACCTGTCCCGGAGCTTCTTTGGCAGTTGGGTTGGGAAAGAGGAGAGCTCAGTCTCTTAATCCCAAGCCCCCACTCCCATTCCCACCCCAGGCAGCCTCACAAGGACAAGAGGAAGGGGGGTCACAGTGTCCTGGCGGGCACCAGGGGGCAAAAGAATGGACGCCCAGGGAGCCGGCGTCTGAGGAAAGGCTGAAGACCGCCCACGCAAGGTGGGGGCCAGAGGCTGCTGGGAATTTACAAAATTGGCCCGCAAAGCTGACGAAGCTCCCTCAAGGCTGGAGCTGAGGGTGTCAAGACCACAGCAAGGCAGGAGCCCAGGGAGCAGAGACGGGAGAATCCCTGGGCTGAAGCACCCGCCAAGGAACCTCACTACCACTGTCCACGGTCACGGTCTCCCCCAGGGCACTCTCCAACCCAGAACAGCAGGGTGGGAGCCAAGGCCAGGGGAGGACTCAGGCCCCTTTCTGAGGCCCATTCCAAGGCTGTACAACCATGTATTGAGAGACCCAAGTCCACCCTTCAGAAAAGAGTGTGGGGACTTCCCTGGTGGCGCAGAGGTTAAGAATCCGCCTGCCAATGCAGGGAACACAAGTTCGAGCCCTGGTCTGGGAAGATCCCACATGCCACGGAGCAACTAAGCCCGTGCGCCACAACTACTGAGCCCGCATGCCACAACTACTGAAACCTGCGCGCCTAGAGCCCGTGCTACGCAACAAGAGAAGCCACCACAATGAGAAGCCCGCGCACCGCAAGGAAGAGTAGGCCCCGCTCGCCGCAACTAGAGGAAGCTCATACGCAGCCACGAAGACCCAACGCAGCCAAAAATAAATATAATTAATTTAAAAAAAAAAAACATTCTTTATAAAAAAAAAAGAGGGTGATTTTTCTAGAAGTGCCTGGTGATCAGGTCAGAATCTCTTTCTGTTGGTCTGTTTGTCCCTATTACTTTTCTCAGACTCTGACTTTAACTCTTGTCTCTCTCCCAGTCTCTCTCTTTCTCTCTCTCTCCCTCTCTCTCTTCCCTTCTCTTCCCTTCGCCCCCTCCCCAGCCCTCCCTCCATCCTTCCCTCCCTCCCTCCATCCACCTCTCTATCTTTCCTGTGTCCACTTCTGGCCCTGCTTCAGGCTTTCAAGAAGCCAAGAGCCTCACCCAGAACCCAGTGGGGACAACCTCTACCCCACCCCCAGGTTCCACGTGGTCCTGCATTCCCCAGAGCCAAAGCCAGAAAGGGAGGGAGTAGGAGACGCAGGAAGAAATCCGAGCGTCTCCACAACACTCCTGACGCTGCCCCAGAATCAGAGGACACAACCGGGCAACGTCATCCATCCAAAGCCAGGATGCAGGAGGAAACGAGGGGGTGGAAGAGAATGATGTGGAGGAGGGTGGCTGTCACGTGGCAGAGAAAAGTGTGTGCGAGGGCTCAGTGGGGAGTGAACTGGGGGAGCCAGGCCTGGAGAGGGTGGAACCCCAGGACAGAGTGGGAGCCAGTCTGAGGGTCTTGCTAAGCCCCAGATGTGCTTTGGAAGCACTGTGATTCTCCTTGCCTCTGGGCCCCAGAGCTCAGGAGAGGGCCAGGCACATGGAAAGCTCAGGGAACAGTTACTGAACTGAATGAATAACTCAGACAACAACATCCACTAAGATGCAGCCATGTCCCTCGAAAGCACGTTGAGGAAAGGGGCCCTGGACTGCTGCTCTGATACACGAGGCCTGGAAGGCAGCCACCGGGGGGCGCTCTGGACAGTGGGCTTGTGTCCCTTGGTGCCGGGGCAAATGCTGGGTTTGAGACTGGGCCCACAGACACGGAGCATGGCCAGCAGAGGCCAGTGGCTCACATGTGGGTCGTCATTCGTTATGCAAAGGTGTCTCGGGTGGCTGTTTGTGTGACACTCCTGGGTGAGGCCCGCTTGCCTCCCTGCAGGTGTGGGTGTGGGATGTGCACGGAGGCGGTGGACACAGGGTGGGAAGGTCGTCAGGGGTGGGGGTGGGATGAGCGGACGTGAGCCGGAGCGAGCTTGCAGGCCCAGGTGGGAGCTGCTGAGGGACAGGACAGAGGCGGGACGGTGGGGCGGGAGGGTCCAAGGGCAGCGCCCAGCCAGAAGGCTCAGACCCAGTTCCCTCTGCCGCTGTGCTCACTTTCTGCTCTAGTCAATTAGGGGTTGGGAGAAAGGGGCATTTTCCTCTACAGACCTTGCCCACAGGTTTCCAGGAACCCCACAGCTCCCCGGGGGACCACCCCCCGCCCCCAGCCCCCTGTCAACCAGTTGACATTGACAGCCTATCTTACCACGGTGTGAATCTCTGGGCTCCATCTGAAGTTACCAGGAGGTGTTCTAGTATGTTTGGCGTGGTGAACACTTCCCATGGTCTCTTCCAGGCTCTTCTGGCTTTGGTTTTCAAATCAGCTCCTGCTAGCACACTGCCTGGCACACAGTGGGTGCTTCTGCAGGACTTTCCTGGTCCTCAACTCCATCCCAAGCTGGGACGGGTCTCTAAGCTCCCTGGGTCCCTGGAGAGTATCAACTTCCCTTCTTCCTGGACCACTGGTCTAGCTCTCAATGTCAGTCGTGAATGGCTTTCTCCAGCCCCAGCCCTCCCTCCCTGCCCCTCCCCCAAACACCCCAGCCCCCAGGGAGCTGGAGGGGGCTGGAGTCCCCTTAGAGACCTATAGGCTGTTCCCAGAAGAGGTGGCCTGAGCCCTGGCCGAGACCCAGCCAAGCACGTAGGGACACCCCTGGCACTGCTGGCTGAAGCTTGCTGTCTAAACTGGCCTGGAGGTGCCTGGGAGCAGCGGGGAGGGTGGCCTGACATGGCTCAGAGAGCCGGCACGCCCTGGGTGAGGTCATGCGTGCCTCACGCCTCTGGTATTCCGGGTGATCGCTATCTCCTCCCCCAGCCCTCAGGTAACTCAGTGAAGATGCAGGCAGAAGAGGTGCTGGTACCACAGATCAGGCCCGACGGGGCTGCTGCGGGCCTGGCCTGTCTGCCTGCAGCTCCCCCTCACCCCACCACAGAGACAGACAGACAGGGCTGGCTGCCCCCTGGGAAGGAGGTCTGCTCCCCGCTTGGTGTCCTGCCAAGGACCCTCCCTCCCCTCCTCCCCCAGGAAGCCAGGCCAGGAGAAGAGAGACTGGGGGCGGGTTCCCAGAGGGTTTTCCCCTTAGTCATCTCCCACCCACCCACCCCCTCTGGGGTAATGATTCCAGCCACCATTATCAGTAGGGGAACCGTAGGATTTATCAGGAAACTTTTGAGAATGAATAGATGAGAACGATACACCAAGATTGTCCCAGGCAAAGCAGATACACGGCTGCCCTAATTGTGTGCCCCAGCTGTGTGCACATGAGCATCTTGGTGAGCTCGGCTCCAAGAAAACCTGATTCTTCAGCCAGGGCTTCTCAGTGACCAGGGAAGGGTCCAGCCCTGGACTCTTCTTGACAGACTAGTGCGGGGTGGGGGGGGCGGGAATTAGGAAGGGGGCACATATGCCAGCAGCTCTCAGGAGACTTGCTTATATTTCCTGTTCTCTTTACCACCCTCATCCCTGGACTGGTCCCTGAGTCAGGGAAATCCAGGCCCTAAGAGGAGGACAGGCCACACACTTTTTGTGGGAACGTGACCTTCCTGGGGGATTGAGACAGGCTCCCCACTTCCTTCCACCTTCCGACACCCAACACACCGCCCTCCACTTCCTCTCCTTCTGTCTTCCTCCCTCACACACGGCAGCTACGCCAGGGTCCTCAAAGTGTGGTCCCCAGATCCGCAGCGTCAGCATCACCTGGGAACTCATTAGGAAAGCACCTCCTCAGGCCCCACCCCGTATCTACTGATTCAGAAACTCTCACATCTGAAGTCATTGAGAGCCCCGCTTTACTCCTCAGACTTTACTGGGTATCCAGGTCACCTGGGGATCTTATTAAAATACAGACTAGGGGAGGGGGAATGCAGATTATGATTCAGGGGGTCTGGGAGGGGCCTGCTACTCCTCATTTCTTAGAAGCTCCCAGGTAAGGCCGATGGTGCTAGTTGTCACTTGGAGTCGCAAGGCTCTGGACGCCCTGTTTCTCAACCCTGGCTGCCCTCTGAATCACCCGGGGAGCCTTTAAAAATACCGGTATCTGGGCCCTGGCTCCAGAGGGTAATTGATGTAATTGATCTGGCTCCAGAGGGTAATTGATGTAATTGATCTGCGGTGAAAACTAAGGCATAGGTAGGTTTTTAAATCTCCCTGGTGATTCTAACCCACGTGCAAAGTTCTCAGCCAATGGTGGTAAGAAAGGCTTGATACATATACACCCCGGGTCCCCACGCCCCCTGGCTTCCCCCTTCTCTCTTTGGCCCTCCTTATCTCTTTCCACATCTGCTCGTCCCATCTGCAGACATTTGACACACATCAGCACAAGTACAGGCCATGAAGAGGTACAGGGCAGGCAGAGACTCAGAAGCACACAGAGGCAGGCAGGCAGGCAGGAGGCTGCAGCCATGAGTGTACACACCCAGACAAACCAGACATGGACGACCCATTAGTCCACGTGCTGCAAACACCCCAGGCGTATAGATAGAGGGACACACGAGCAAACCCAGGATCTGTGAGAGCACACACCAGCCACAAAGGAGTCAAAGGCCTCCTGGATCTGAATCCCGTGATGTGACTCTTGGTCCTGACGCCCCAGACGTCAGGCTTGAGTCTGTCCCTGACAAAATCAGCAAAGAGGACGGCTGGGCTTAGGCCCCTCCTCCTGCTCAGCACCACTGAGGTGCTCTGGGCGGGATGCAGGACTCCTTGGGAGCCATTCGGACAGGCGGCAGCCAACTCAGCCTCGGGATCTCTGAGGGGCCTCGGGAGCCATGCCTGCCCTGGCGCCCAGACCAGCTGTGAAGGGGCACCGCCCCAGGGGGCTGACCCTTTCCAGGGGGATGTGGGTGTCCTCGAACCCTCAGCCCACCACAGATTGTCTGCACTGGGGCCTCCTTCAGGTTGAAAATCCCGCACCCCACCCCCATACCCCGCGTGCAGACAGGCCTGATTGATGGCTCAGGGGGGTTGCGGCTGCCGCAGGCCTATTTTATGATGTCATTAGGCAGCGGGAAGGAATCCCTCCTGACATCATAAAGGACTTGATATTTCGCTAATGTTATCTTGGTGGCGTGTCGCCCTGACATTTTCGCTTTGCGGCGCTCCCCCCAGGACCAGGAGTAGTCTAACTACAGCAGGCAAAAAATGCAAAACAGACAAATGCATCCTCGGGGGACAGCGGGAGAAAGCTAACAGACCAGTCCCTGGCTCCCCACCCACGGAGATGGTGCAAGTGAGAAGCATGATGTGTTTGTCAAAGGGACCCAGGGCTGACCCCCCACGGCCCTCTCTCCCACCTTGGGCTGCCTCTGTGCTTAGCTTCTGGGACCAGCTCTGCCAGCCAGAGGCTATGTGACCTGGGCCTCAGTTACCCCATCTATGGCACAGGGGGCTTGGCCCAGACAATTTCAAAGACTGCTGAGGGCCTTGAAGGTGCAGGGGAGGGTGACAATGCCACAGATGTAAAAAGGAGGGACACCCTCCTAGGCTCGGAACTGAAACTCTAGACGGCTGGGGGACGCTGGTGGTACGGTTTACGCTCCTCGTGGCCAGAAATGGTTTTGGGGGGCAGACTCCAAATAGGAAAAGGTTTTCCAAGCCTGAAGCCCAGTATCTTCAAAAGACCAAAGTCAGTGGCTGGTTGCGAGGCAACACCGAGGTGGTGCTGGTGCAAATTCCTGGCAGGGGGTTGGCAAGAAGAAGCCGCCAGAAAGTGACCGTTCTCTCCTTCCCAGCCTAGCTTGGCTGGCTCGGGGCTCAGTGAAGGAGAAAGCTCCGACTGCCATGGGTACCTCCTAGATCTACCTCCAAGAGACTGATTTTAAATCAATCAGAATCCTCTCTCACCCAAGCAGCAATCACTCACCCCACCCCGACCCCAGAACCCCTGGCAGATGGGCCTCCAGCTCACCACCTCCAGAAACGGGGAGCTCAGTCCTGCCCCCCCACCCCCCGCCCCCCGGGGGAAGTCTGGCCATCCGCGTGGCTTCCTCCAGGGCTTCCAAACTCCACCTCCTGGGCGGGGCGGGATAGTGTGGCTCTGTCCAGCCCAGGACAGCCTTGCAAAGATAGGCACGAACTCTTCCCCCAGCCCCGCCCTCCAAGTGCGCAGGGGGAGAAGCCAGGGCGGTGCTCCGTTTGCAGAGGGCGGAATATTTGTCTTCTAAGAGCGTAACTGGTCATTTGAACCTGGGGTCCATGGTTAGAACTATAGAATGAGTTTCCTTTGTAATCCCATGTATCTTATTTTATGCATTTAAAAACACTATTTGAGATGGGTCCACAGGCTTCTTTTAGCCTTGAATGTGGCAGGTTTGGGGAGGTCGTTCTGGCCCGGGCGTGTCTCCCGGCTCTGGAGAACCCCTCCTCCCCCGCTTTGAAGGGACTGCCTTATTTTTTTTTTTTAATTTTTAATTTTTCACACAATTTTAAAGGTTACTTTCCATTTACAGTTATTATAAAATATTGGTCATATTCCCCACGTTGTACCACACATCCTTGAGCCCATCTTACACCCAATAGCTTCTACCTCCCACTCCCCAGCCCTATATTGCCCATCCCCCCCCACACACACTGGTAACCACTAGTTCACTCTCTATATCTGTCAGTCTACTTCTCTTTGTTATATCCACTAGTTGTATTTTTCAGATTCCACATATAAGTGATATCATACAGTATTTGTCTTTCTCTGTCTGACTTATTTCACTTAGCATAATGCCCTCCAAGTCCACGCAGGTTGTTGCAAATGGCAACATTTTGTTCTTTTTTATGGCTGAGTAGTATTCCACTGTATATATGTACCACAGTTTCTTTATCCATTCACCTGTTGATGGAGACTTAGGTTGCTTCCATATCTTGGATATTGTAAATAATGCTGCTATGAACATTGGGATGCATGTATCTTTTCAAATTAGTGTTTTTGTTTTGGGGGGATATATACCCAGGAGTGAGATTGCTGGGTCTTATGGTGGTTCTATTTCTAGCTTTTTGAGGAACCTCCATACTGTTTTCCACAGCGGCTGCACCAATTTACATTCCCACCATCAGTGTACAAGGTGAATGAATTATTTTAGAGTAAAGGTGGGTAAGACCAAGACCGACTCCCAAGTGTGACCTTCACAATCCTGTTTCTTCTGTGCCTTGAGGCAACGAGGCCACCCAGCAGATATTGACAGCGCTACTGAGGGCTGAGCACTGTTTCAGAGGGACAGGCAAAGATGGCTGGGACCCAATCCAGGCTTCTGGAAGCTCTCATTAGGTAAGGGAGACACACTCCAGCCACATCCTGCAGCCCGCCCTTCCCCAGCACACCAAGGAATTCTTACATGCTGGGCTCTCCTATGCTGCTCACTTGGCCTGATGCCCGTCCCATGCCCTTCTCATAGCTGACCCTCCCAGCGCCCCGTTGGACTCCCTCCATTAGTCTGAATATGCTCTTTCTCCCGTGGAGAGTCCCAGGTGACGGTGAGCCTCCAAGAAAGACCACATTGGCCTTGAATTCACTTGCAGCCATGGTGCGTGGAGATAAAAGATGGAGAATGCCAGGGAGCAGGCGGCCCTGGCCTCTGGCTGGTGCATGAGGACACACGGCTGACTCACAGGCTGGGTCAGGAATCAGCACACGGGTGCTTCCTCCCGGGCTGGCTGCCCTTAGTAGGAAGCCCGGGGGCAGGTTTCCTCCTGAGTGTCCCCACTGCCTCACTAATGAAATAATGCTGAAGTCCCCTGTCCAGAGCTACAGGAGCATGGTAACCTTTGATTGCTTGAGTTGGTGGACAGCCACTCCTCTGCTTTGGGACTCTCCAAAAGGACAAGCAGTTCATTCCTTCAACAAAAATTTATTGAGCACCATTCCAGGTGGTGGAAACAAAGATAAAAATCCCTGCTCTCAAGGAGCTTACATTCTCTTGGGGAGAGACAAACAACATAGGAAATAAGTAAAAAGTATGGTGTGGTATACTGAAGGGTGATAAGTGCCACAGACAAAAATAAATCAGAAGGAAGGGCAGGGTATTCCTCACAGAGAAGTGGACATTTGGGTAAAGACCTGAAGGGCACAACAGAGGGAGCCATGAGGATATTTAGGGGAAGAGCATTCCAGCAACTGACACAGCACATGCAAAGGTCCTGAGGCAGGACTGTAGCTGACATGTCTGGGGAACAGCCAGGAGAGGAGTGTGGTTAGAAGGAGGTTAAGATGGGGGAGAATAGCAGAGACAGTGACAGATGGAGAGGTTGATCCTGTGGGACCTTGAGGCTGCTGTGATGACCTTGGCTTTTACTCCAGGTGAGATGGAAGCCATTGGAGGTTTTGAGCAGACAAGTGATGTAACGTGACTTAATTGTTAATAGGATCACGGTGGCTGCAGTGTAGAGAATAGACCACTGGGGAGTTGGGGGCAGAGGATGGTGCTCAGCCCGCTGCCATTGCGGTGGAGGTGAAGGGAAGTGGTTGGATTCTGGGTGTATTCTGAAGGCGGAATGATACACCAAGCTTTGCCCTTGGTCCTGTGCACCATCCTCTCTCATCCTCACAACTGCCCTATGGAGTAGGTCTTTTATCCCCATTGTACAGATAAGAAAACTGAGGTTCAGAAAGGTCACACAGCCAGTGAATGAGAGATTTCAACCCAGGCTTATTCAACCTGAACCCAAGTTCTTCACACCCCACTTCAGTGCCTGCCTGGTTAGGATTCCATCAAGGAGAAACATCTAGCCAGGACCCCAAGAGATGGGATCATAATCAAGACACTTGAGAACTTCATGCTAATTTGGAATTGTCCATCTTAAATGTCATCTTAACATGCTTTCTCTTTACATTAGACTTACTGGTGTTAAGCATTTTTATTTTCATTTATAGAGTTTCCAATTTTTAATCAATCGTTTTATTGTAAACTCCATCCAAAATCATCAGTGACGGGAGAAGACGTAAAAAGAACAGAAGGCATTTGGGAATTACAAGGTATGAGCTGGAACACCTTGTTTCTTACCAGAATCACCCATCACCAAGCACTGCTGTGGGCCAGGGCACCTGAGGCAGACAGGGATGACTCTGACCCAGTCCCTGTGGGACAGAATAGAAGAGACATCTACAGCCAGCACATGAGAGGAACTATATCAGGGTGAGGCTGCCTGGGAATGACCCAAGTAACTGAACAGGGAGGGCCAGCCAGGGTAGGCTGGAATCTGAACACAGACAGGAGGAAGAGCAGCCCCAAACTCAATCCCAGAAAAGGTCCAGCGGTGGCAGAAGGGACCGTCGTCACACAGGTGAGCTGGGGCAGAGGTGCTCCGAAGTCCGAGCCAGCAGGTCTTCCAGCAGGTAGTGGGGCCACCCTTTACGAGCACTTTAGGAAGGCTGGGAGGTGACCCTTCCAAATGGAAGGAGAAAAAGCATGGGTTCTCACTCGGAGCTACTGTTGGGGCAATTATTAAAATGCAGTGAGCGTGCAACGACTTTGATCTAAAGAGCTCCAGGAGCGTGTATGGCTCTGGGGCTGAGTCCTCATGCGGGATGGGAATGGGGAGCCCCTCTCTAGAGGCTAAAGTGGGGCTTCTAAGGCTCATCTGTCACCTCCAGAGCAGCCCAGGGCCGGGTCTCTTCAAGTGAGTTGCAAAAAGGGAAGGAAAGAGGGAAGGAAAGGGAGAGAGAAAAGGGGAGAAAGGAAGGGGAATGGGAAGGAAGGATAGATAAAGAAAAGGAGATGAGATAAGGAAAAGGAGAAGGGAGAAATGAACAAGTGCCAAAGGGCAGGTGGGTCCTTCTCCGGAAGTACCAAGCCCTGATCTCGTCGGGATGGCACGCTGGGAAACAGAGAAAATCTTCCCTTCAAACATAGCAAAGGCACGCAAATGTCCAGGAGGCTCCAGCCACGAGACAAAGACCGAAGTGATGACCTGGAGCTGCTGAAACCACACAGAAGGTTCCACCCTGCTCACCCTGATACAGCTGTGCCTGCATCCTCAGGTAAATACCAACACCCTCACAGGTAGATGTGCACACCCAGAAATGCACGAACAATATGGGCACAGCCACAGAGACACTCACTGATACATGTACATGGGCAGATTTACAGATGTGTACCACACACAGAGAGGCACAGGGCACTGGGAAGAACACACGTGCTGTAACCGGGACACTTGGGTGGATGCCAACAGAAAGGTGCGGACCCACGTCCCCATTTACTGGCAGAGGTGGCCAGACGTGCACCAATATGGACACGCCTGTGATACTGATATTGAAAATTATATACATATGGACATTCACAGATACAGGCAGAAACGTATAGACACACATGTTCAAATACCGACAGATGCGTTTGCACAAGAAGTTCACTTATACACACGTGCAGGCACACGTCCACTGTTACACACTGACACCCAGACACATGTTGACACATAGATGTGCACACATGTACCTAATTAACTCTTGTACTGACAGGTGATGCATATACACACACATAAGGTCACATACTCCCGGACGCATCCTCAGACACACGTACATGCACAAAGGCACACTCAGACACTAGCCAACACGCTCAGGCGCTGCCAGCAGCCAGACACACACACGCACACAGGCACGGCTGGGCTCTAAGCTCGGGGGTGTCCTCAAGTCAGGTCCTCTCCTGCCCCACTCCGGCCAGCTGCCCAGCTTCGGCTAGCTCCTGGGACTCAGGCTCTCCCACCATCCCTTCATCTGCCCACTGGCCCCAGCCCAGGCCGCAGGCTCCAGGATGGCAACTGCCCCATTCTCCCAGGTGCCAACTCAACCAAACTTCACACCCCAAAGTGGAGCCAGGCCAGCAGGGCGTGTTCCAGCCCGCTAGGGGCGTCAGCGTGGGAGCGGCAGGAGGGAGCCAGCATCCTGCAGTGGCAGAGAAAGGAAAAGCGGCAGCCGTGCAGGTCTGTCTGGCGAGGCTGCCAGTTTCCTCTTCTCCAAGTCGTCCACCCTCTGCAGGCTTCAGGCTCCTCACCTCTGAAATGGGACAATATACCTGGCCCTCTGGCACGTCCATTAAATGGACACATCACCCCCCAGATGACCAGGAGATTTTGCCTAACTTTCTTTTGTTTCACCTCTACAACAACCCTAAGACATAGGTGTTCTTTTCCGTTTTATACTAGGAAGCTGAGCTCCGAAAGGGAGCAGACAGCACTGGAACCCAGGTTCCTGCTCCAAATTCACTTCTTTCATGGTCAGTAAATATGCAGCACATGAGCTGCCAGCGTACAATGACTTGCCCACAGCAGACATCACGAACCGATCACAGTCTCCCTCTTGGTGACTCCAGACGTGGACTCAGAATCCTTCTTAACACACCACTCCAGGCAGTCATTCGTAATTGGCCAGAGTTGGCACCCACGATGAAACCTACTGCCATCATCACTATACCTTATTCTTCTAATTCAGAGGGTGAGATTAAACGAAATCAAGGGCAGAAAGTACTTTGGAGGAGCACAAGTGACGTGCCTATCAGAGAAATTTTAGTATAGTTTCCAAAGGCTGTTTACATCCAAATTCTTCCAAGTCTCACCACTCCGGGGTGGAGGATTGGAGACAAGATGGTCACTATCATTGCTCCATTTCACAAAGGAAGAGACCGAGGCTTGGGCAAGTGAGTCCAGGAGCACACAGCTACGAGTCAGAGGTGGGATTGGCATTCAAGCAGTTTCTCCTGTTTCAGTTCTCTTTGAACATCCACAGCCCGGCCACACGGGCCTTGCCAGAGTGTGAGGGCCTGGGCTGGGGGGGCAGCAGGAGGGCCCAGTCTCCCCCCCACCCAGCAGAAAGGAATCGACCCTACAACTAATTGGTTGAGAGTGCTTCTTTTGACCCTAATTAGCTATTTGTCATGTCTCCATTTGCATACCAGAAAAGATGCAAATTTGAATATTTGTAAATGAGGCCGGGCCTGGATGTAGGTCTGGAAGAGCGTGGCAGCTGCTGGCAGGCAGGGAGGCATCTGGCTCTCGCCACCGAAGCATGGGCCGCCGAACGAGGAGATTTGGAAGACAGCTCCTTGGCTCGGGGCTCCAAGGTGCTCTCAGAGGGGGTCAGACAGGACGGCCCACCTCTCTCCCTCCCCCAGGGCTGGGTGGTGGGCAGGGAGAATGGGTGAGCCTAATCCTGCTATTTTGACTAGATGAAACAAGGAGGGGGGAATATAAAGTAATTTCAGGACGCTCTGTGCTGGGAAGCCTTCTGTTCCCGTCCTTGGATAGAATCTGTAACACTTGCAAAGCGGGGGAAAGAGGGGGACGTCCCCCTCTACCTCGCTGGAGAGGAAAAGGTTTTGGGGGGGGGCGGGGTGGGGGAATTGCCCACTAACACACACACACACTCTCTCCCCCAGGCTCTCAGAAGCGCACATACACACTCACGCACACCTACAATTCACTTACACGTACACACTCACACACACAAGCCTCGGCCCCCCAGCAGTACCCTCATCCACAACCCTCCCAGACCCACAGAGATACACACACAACTCTAACTGGAGAGGCACATTCACACATGTAGACATTCCCAGACTTCCCGCCACACACACATTCACGCCCTTACACATACAGACACACACTCAACCACTCGATCATAGATGTAGGCATACAGACTCACTTAAGCTGTGCGTAAATATTTACATACACACACACACACACAAGCCATACACGAGCACATCCTTGCTGAGACCAAATTCCCTGGCAAATTCTGGAAATTCTGACCCCTCTGTCAGAGTTCCTGATGATTCTTTGGGAAGAGACAAAGGAAAGCAGGTAGCCATCCTTCTCAGAAAGGGAGCAGGTGTGTCCCCGGGGAACTGGACCCTAAGTAGGCATGTGTGCCTTCTCTAGGAAAGCAGCGAAGGGCAGATGCCCCACTGCCTTCTGGGCTTTGGTCTGGGGCTTGGAGCAGGGTCTGGGTGCGCCTTGACAAACAGGAGACCACAGGAGGCAGGGGACCGGCGAGCAAAGACATACCGGTGGGGCCTGGCCCACGCACTGAACAGAAAAACAATGCCTCCGAACGTCCATGTTTGACTTGGGGGCCAGTGTGGAATGGGGTGGCACAGGCTGCTGCCCCTTCAGGTGTGCAGGCACCAAATGCCAATCCCAAAGGGAGCTCCGGACCCAGGAGCTTCCCAGGGGCTGGGGTCCCGGGTGCTGGGCCCTGAAGGCCCAAGGTCAGGGACCCAATGCCTCAACCCCTGTTCCCATTGCCAGCACCTCCTCCCCAAAGCCTGCCCCGCAAAAGGCAAGCTAAAGAGCTCCGTATTTGTAAATTAAATATAGCTGCGCTCCAGCCTTCCGAAGAGCTGGGAAGGAGAGAAGGAGAAAGAAAGAGAGAGGGTAAGAGAAGAAAAGCTGCCGCCCTCAGGGAAGTCTGGCTGGTACAGATTGCCTGAGTCATGAATATTCATCCGGCGAATGAGGAGAGCGGGAGTTTGCATAACAGCTCCACCCACCCAACTGAAAGAAATGTCACCGCCTTTGCCAATAAAGTGCCAAAGGAAGCCGGTGGAGGCTGCCAGCCAGACGGTGCCAAACTGCTGCCTTCCACTCCCAGGCGTGGAGAAAGCACATTGTTTCCGGCCCAAGGAGCCGCCACTTGGGGCTGGGGGGATGGAGCTCGCTGCTGGGAGAGAACCAGGAAGAAAAGTTTCACTTGCCACCCACAGGAAGCCTGGAGGGTAGAGCGCCTGGGCCACAGCCCTCCCCGGGACCCCTCCGAGGAGAGACTTGAACGCAGCTGATCCAGGGCGTCCATTCTGGCCGACCACCCAGGGCCCAGGGCCCAGGTCCCGATGGCAGCATCCAGGACTGCTCCCCGCTGAGAGCTCCACGCTTGGGACTCCCTTAAAGAAATCTCAGGAGGGTCGTCACGAATCCTGGATGGTTACTAGAGACCGGGAGGCAAGGGGACGAACTAGATGTCGCTTTGGGACTAGAAGTCCACAGTAACCTTGGCCCCATTTTGCAGATGGGAACACCCCAATTGCAGGTGACTCTTCCCTCCCTGGGTCACACTCACTTCTAAGGCCCCAAACTATTGTCTCTTATTCCAAGAAGTCTTCTCTGACCTTTTCCCCAGGACGGAGGCCGTCTCTCCACCCTCGGTACCCCCAGTCCTAAAAGCTTGCCTTGATGCCAGCCCCTTCCTGTCCATGGCTGTTTCCTCCCCAAGGCTGCGAGCGCTGAGGGCAGGGGAGGAGGCCGATCCATCCTCCTCAGTGTCCCAGCCCAGCACAAGAGTCAGAGACGGCACTGGCACGATTTGTCGAATGGAGTAATTTCCTGCCAGCCGTTCCCATCCCCGTGCCTGTACCTGGCCCAGAGTCCTTCCTGCTGCTCTGAATCTTGTTTGTCAAGTCCCTGGGAGGTGACGCATCTGGTCCCAGCAGCTCAGTCTGGGCCCATGGGGATCAGGACGGATGCTGAGCAGATGACCTCCCAGCCTCAGGCCCCGCTCCACTCCCCGCAGCATCCCATCCTCGTGGAGGCACCCACTAGGGGTTGTTACATCCCTCTTTTTTTTTTTTTTTTTTTTTTTTTGCGGTACGCGGGCCTCTCACTGTTGCGGCCTCTCCCGTTGCAGAGCACAGGCTCCGGATGCGCAGGCTCAGTGGCCATGGCTCACGGGCCCAGCCGCTCCACGGCATGTGCGATTTTCCCGGACCGGGGCACGAACCCGTGTCCCCTGCATCGGCAGGCAGGCTCTCAACCACTGCGCCACCAGGGAAGCCCTAGGGGTTGTTACAAACCCGCCTGCCTGACCGCCAGTCTGCGCAGCTGGCTCCCTCCAGCAATTACCAAAATGAATGGAAGAAGCGGTTTCTCTTACTACAGAGAAGCCATTAGGGCTGTGGGCGTCTCCAGCTGCTGCTCCTGTTATGTAAAGTTTGGGATGTGTATTTGGGACTTAATAAGGATATTTATGTGTTCGCATCTTACCTTCACAGACTGTTCATTTCAAGAGTCCCAAGTATCCTCGAGCTGAATACGCGGCAATACAAGCCAGGCAACAGGCTCCAAGGGAGCGGTACCCCCTCTCCAAGGGCTCATGGAACCCCAGAAATCAATGATGACCCCCACTGGAGCCCGGCTCCCTTCTGCGGCATCCCTGATAGGTCCACACTCTGCCTGAGGCCTCTAGAGACTGGGATTCCCTTACTGCCTCTTTCATGGTTAAAACATCTGCAATGGTTGCAAACTTCTTCCTTGAACTGAGCCAAAATCGGCCTCTTTGCGATGTCCCCGCACTGGCCCAAACACTGTCCCAGGGACCACACAGGACAGGTCACTCCCTCTGCCCCAAGGCAGCCGCTAGTCCTGCAGGAGACAGACTGGTGTTAAGTTGAAGATGCTTCTGTGGTTGAATAAACTTGGGAAAACTCTACATCAAAGTTTCTTCGCTGCAGGATTTCTCAGAGCCTTTACTACGCTCCCATGCACTACGCCGCGGGTGCTGCATTTCACGAATGTATTTGTTCACCGAACTCTTTTCCATGGAATAACCTCAATCAATTAGGATTCCAAGCACGTTTTAGGAAACAGTGCTTCTGCAGGTTAACAGCAAAAGTCTATGGCCTGAGTTTCTTCAAGCATTGCGTTTCTCCTAGATTGGGCACAATGCCTGGGCCTCCCCGCATCCTTCTCATTTCCTGTAGGCGAGCTCTGCCCACGCGTCTGCATTCCTCCACTGCTCCAGACAAGCTCTGGCCACTGAGAGTCCAGGAGGGCCTTTACCTCCTGTATCCAGGTCCACGTGCTCGCACCGATGCAATCAAAACACCAATGGAGTCAATGGCAGCTGACTCACACTGAGTGTCTTCCCTAAAAGTCCTCCCAGCAAGCCACAACAGAACCTCAACTCCTCATTCTGCTCTCGGGCCCCGCAGCTGGGACCCACAGGCAGACCCCCTCTATGCCAGGTGTTCCTGACAATGGGGTCCCTGCTACGCCTTCCCTGGACAGCCAGGTGGTGGGCCACGGTGGGCTCCCAAATATCTGCACACCTATCAGCAATTCACACACAGTCAGGCTTTTTCACAGCGTCACGCAAAGCATGAATTTGTTCTAGCATCTACTCACCTCAGCCTCACAGACACAGCACTCCCACCATCCTGGGCTCCAGACCCGGAAGCATTCCCAGGCTGAGGCCACAGTCCACACCTGCACTGGAGGCCCTGGCTCCCCCAGGCCTCCTCTCTCCAGCACCTCTCAACACCCCCTCCATGCCTTCCTTCTCATCATCCGTCAATATGTGTTCAAGCCAGGCATGGAAAATAGGTTCATCCCACCAGCCAAGTCCAGTTGATTACTAGCGTCTCCCTGGCCTGGCTGTTGGGAGAAAGATGCTGAGGTTTCATCTGGGCTCGGCAGACTGATTACTATGCTGGCCAGTGCTGGGGAGCCGGCAGGGTGGCACACGTGCTGGTTATTGCCTGATCAAGGCTCGTTCCCTTTCCTTCAAATCTGCTCTCCCAGGCTATCACCCTCCTTTCTCCCATCCCAAACTCTCCCCCACTCCCACACATACCATGTACAGCCTCATTCCCCCATCAAACGTCCCTCTCCAAGGTCACCAACAAACCCCTACCTGCCAAGCCCTGTGCCCTCTCTTTGATGTCAGTGCTTTTGCAGTATTAGATACGGTTGACCTTTCTCTGGAAATTCACCCCTGCCCCCATGGGATTCCGAGACACTCTGTGCCCCTGGTAGCTCCTTGCCTTCCTGACCACTCATCCTGATTCTTCTCCCATCTCATCGACATGGCCAGGTTCCAGGGCCTGGTTTTCAGCCCTCTCCTGCTGATGCACACCCTCCCCACTCCGCCCCACCCTGAGATCTCATCCATGGCTGGCTTTGTCCTTGGGGAAGAGACTCCCCACCACTTGTTTGTGCCTCTATGATCCGTCTCCTAAGAGGCAGCCCTGCTGCCCGCTGGCCACTGCCACAAGCCAAATCTCTGAAAACCCAGCATCTCCTCCTTCCTCCAGAATCAGCTTCTGCCCTGGGCTTTCCACCCCACCTAATCCTCCCCAAAATTTTGGCTTGTGTCTTTTTTTCTTTTTTTTATTTATTTTGGCTGCATTGGGTCTTTGTTGCTGCGCGTGGGCTTTCTCTAGTTGCAGCGAGCGGGGGCTACTCTTTGTTGCAGTGCGCGGGCTTCTCACTGCAGTGGCTTCTCACTGTGGTGGCTTCTCACTGTGGTGGCTTCTCTTGTTGCAGAGCATGGGCACTAGGCGTGCGGGCTCGGTAGCTATGGCTTGCGGGCTCTAGAGCGCAGGCTCAGTAGTTGTGGTGCACGGGCTTAGTTGCTCCGCGGCATGTGGGATCTTCCCAGACCAGGGCTCGAACCCGTGTCCCCTGCATTGGCAGGCAGATTCTTAACCACTGCGCCACCAGGGAAGCCCTTGGCTTGTGTCTTGACACCTCATCCACATCCATGAAACCACGTGCTGATTCTTCCTGTTTAATACTTATCTAATTTCCAAAACAAAAATAGCCCGATTATTTGTTCTGATTGAAAAGCATGCTATAGTCTCATTATTTTTTTAAAAAAATCAAACCAATACTTTAAAGTATGAAAAAGAAAGTGAAAAATCACTCAAAATCCTACCTCCCACATACAACTACCCCTAGCATTTTGGTGAACAGGCTTTCAGACATATCTCTGCATATATACACACAGAGATCTATGTATATAATTTTATAGAAGAGGAATTGTATTATACATACTGTTCTCGCTGACACCTGCTTTTCTCTCTCAACAATATGTCATAGACATCTTTCTATGTCGATAAATAGAGATCTGCAAAATTATTTCAATTACTTCATAGTATTCCATTGCATGTATGTATCATACTTTCTTTAGCTGGGTCTCTATTGATGGTTTAGAATGTTGTCAATATTCTACTCTCATAAACAAAGTTATCTGCATATCTCTTTGCTCCTTTTTGCAGTTATTTCCTTAGAATAAAATCCTGCACATGAGATTGCTGCAATAAGGGTAGGCTATTTCTAATTGTGCCACTCTGCCCTTCAGGAAACTTACAACAATGAATCCCAACAACAGTACTCAAGCATCTGTCTGCCCACACCCTTGCCAGCCCTAGGTTTCAATGTTTGGCCAAATCAGAAGGCAAATGACACTCATTTTTATTGGCATTGCTTAGTTTACTAGTTGGAGTAAATAAATATCTTTTTATGTTTTTTGGTCATTTGTAATTATTTTCTTTGTGAATTGCCTGTTCCTGTCCTTTGCCCATTTTTCTAATGAGATATTTATCTCTTAGTGAGTTGTAAGAGTTCTTTGTACATTTGAGATCAGATTCAACTTTTGTCTAATATATATGCTTCCCCCCCTTTCTTTTTTTACTTTCCTTTTAATGGTCTTTCAGATATTTGTTTTAAATTTTCATAGATCCTAATTTATCAATCTTTTCTGATTTCTGGATATCATATCATGCTTAGAAGGCCCTTCTCCACCTTAAGATGACCAAAATATTCATTCATATTTATATCTTCATGGTCTTCATAGCTTGATCTTATCGGAATAGGAAGAAAATCAGCTTTTGTTTCACTGCTGGCCCATTATCCCAACACCATTTATAAAATAGCCCATATTTTCCCAACTCAGTTGAAATGCCATTTTAGCAGATATAAAATTCCCTTAAATACTTGTATCCATATCTGGATTCTACTGGATGTCTGTTATGTCCCAGTGATCTGTTTGTTCTTACATAAGAATTATCATTATTGTCCTTTATAAAATATTTTAATATCTGATAGACTAAATATTCATCATTTTTCTTTTTCAGAATTTTCCTGACTACTCTCATTTTTTATTCTTCCAGATTAGCTTTGTAATTATTTTTGTCAAAAGAAAAAAGAAGAATCCTGGGGCTTCCCTGGTGGCGCAGTGGTTAAGAATCCGCCTGCCAATTCAGGGGACACGGGTTCAAGCCCTGGTCAGGGAAGATTCCACATGCCACGGAGCAACTAAGCCCGCGCGCTACAACTACTGAAGCCCGCGCGCCTAGAGCCTGTGCTCCACCACAAGAGGAGCCACCACAATGAGAAGACCGTGCACCCCAACAAAGAGTAGCTCCCACTCACCACAACTAGAGAAAGCCTGCGCGCAGCAATGAAGACCCAACACAACCATAAATAAATAAATAAATAAATTTTTTAAAAAATCCTGTTGGGGTCTTGATTGGATTATCTTAAGTTTGTACATTCACTTAAGGAGAATTGGCATCCTTATAGTATTAAATCTTTTTACCCAAGAACTAGGTGTATGTAATATCTATTCAAGCCCCTTTTAGAGCCCTCAGAAGCTTTCTGGTTTTCTTCATGTAAACTCTACGTGTTTCTTCTGAAGTTTATTTCCAGCTATTTTGTGTTATTGTTTTCTTCTCGACACTTTGGATGAGGCCTTTTATTTTACCCTCTAGCTGGTCATTTTATAAACAGAAAAGCCATTAGTTTCTGTATATATTGTTTTGTTACAGGTCCTTTTACTAAATTCTTCATTTTTTCTAATTGCTTTCAGGAAACTGTCTTAGATTTTCGAGATAAATAAACATCTTATCTGCAAACTAGGACTATTTTCTCACCTCCCTCAATATTTATACTTTCATTTTCTTGTCTAATTACAATGTCTAGCACTTTAGGAAAAGTGTTTTTTAAAATATTGATAACAACAGCTATCCTGGTTTAGTTTCTGTCTCTAACAAGATTATACCTAGGGTTTCACCAGCCTAGCATCTCTTGCTCCACCCTTTCCAGCTCTGTGACCACTATCCTGGTCTGGCCCATATTAATTTGTCATCTGTGCTATCACAAATAGGAGGAATAAGGGTAGAGGGTTTGAAGTCAGATGACTTGTGTTCAAGTCCTGACTGCCATTTACTAGCTATATGACCTATTCATGTTACACTCCTCAAGATCTTTGAAATGCCTTTTTTTTTTTTTTTTATAAAAGAGGGGCTGCTGTTGTAAGGATACGTGAGACAATCCATGCAGTATGTGCAATATCAGTAAATAATAATATTTTTTCAAGTCTCAGACCCCAAATTCTCCTTCCAATCCAACCTATATCCCAATCTTATGTTGATCTTCCCAAAATACCACTGTGTTTGCATCACTCTACCACTCCCCCTCCACTGCTCGCAAATCTTCGATTATTCCCCACTGCCAACAGAAGCAAGTCCAAATTCTTAAACTTGCACCTCAGTCCTTCCATTAAGCAACCCCAAAATTCCTTCTACCCTTATTTCCTATAGCCCCTACCACCCCTGCCCATCACACATCACTAACCCACCCTTTACTCCAGCTGAAATGTTCTCCTCATTAATGACTGCCTAACACCAAGCAGGTTCTCACTCCCAGCTCAGATCCCTCCATCAGCCTCTGTATCAGCTTTTATTTGCAAGAAATACAAAAGTGAAATCCCAACTGGCTTAAAAAGTGGATTTATTTAGCAACTTAACTGAACAGTCCAGAGGCTGCAGCCTTCAGGCATGGTTTGATCAAGGCTGGGATGCCATTTTTCTGTGATTTTCCAGGCTCTTCCCACCTCCATATGTTGACAGGAGTCTCACATCATGTTCCTAGTCACCAGATGCCTGCTAGGAACTAGGACCACATACTTCCTCATTTGAATCCAGATAGAGAGAGATTAGGTGTCTTTTCCCAGGCATCTAACAAAAGTTCTGAGCTTCTGTCTGATTGGGCCAACCTAAACCAACCCCTATGACCAGTGTGTATTGATTGGTTTACAACCAACCGATGTGCCTAGGTTGGGGAGGGAGTGGATAATCCTGAATGGCTAAACCAACCAGGACCCATCTCCAGAGCCACACACACTGTTGGAGGTGGATGGGGTGCTGACAATCTTAATTGTACTACACCCCCTTCCATTTCATTCTCCTGGGACTTAGGTTTCCTTTAAGACCCAAGTCAAGCCCCAGAACTCTGATAATGTGCCCCCTCCCTTTTAGCTTCCAGGGCCCTTACTCTGCTCAATACCTGGTAACCACAGCCATATATAATTTATTTATATAGTCATTTGTCCACTTTTCCCAATTAGTTATGACAGAACTCATTAAAGCCTACAAAACACTTGATTCAAGCTAGCTCTTTTGACCTTTACAACAATCTTCTGAGACTCAGAGAGGTTAAGTGACTTGCCCCCTATGTCACATAGCCAGAGGTGACATTGCCCCAATGGCATCTACAGAAAGTTCTCTCTTGCTCTTGCTCTCATTCTCACTCTCTCGCACATACACACAGCCCATACTCCCTCCTCCACTCCCCAGTTCAAATCTGACCTGGAGATGCAGAAAGCCCCGGCACCACCTCCTTCTTCCTATTCACCTAAACTTCTAGAGCTCTTAGACTTCCTCCAAAAAGTACAGAGAACGTTTCTTGCCAGACAGCAGTTTCTAAGACTTGTGTGATGAGGCCGAGTAAAATTCAAATGACTCTGGGTGACTTAATGTGCTTGGGGCCAGGGTGGTAAATCAGTGCAGCGCAGGCTGCCACAGGCGCCCCGGAAACCCACCAGCCGAGCTGATGATAGGAGTTGATCTGCAGATCTGCAGGTGAGGGTCCTGGAAGCGTGAACTGCGGCCTGGGGGAGTTCCCCTCCGCTGCACTCGGAATCCATTTGGAAGGTCCTACAGCCCACAGCCTCTCCCGGCCTACATGTTCCACCGGAAAACACCTTTCCCAAGGATGCGACCCCGATTCTTCCCTTCCCCCACCTCCCATTGCCAGAGCTGGCGCCCAAGTGCATGCTGGACTCTTTGGAGAAGGAGACCAGCATTGGTCAAGCTTTCACTGAAACTGCTGCCTCGGTGCCAGGTCCTTGCACACCCACACACCCATTACCTCATGCCATCTTCACAACAACTTAATGAAGGGGGCTTGTCCACCCTCAGTTTACAGGTGACTTAATTGAGGCTCAGAGCAATTAAATAACTTGCTCAGGGTTATTATATAGCTAGCAGGAGGCAAAGCCAAGACCCAAACCTAGATTCATAAGACTCCAAAATCCTCATCCTTTGACTCCATCTCTCTGTGAAGTCCAAGGGGAGTAAGAAGGATGGCAGCTTCCATCAGAACCACCTTGTCTGAAACATGGAGAAAGCCCTGGCTGAAGGAGGGTTATTATTCTGAGCAAAGGAAACAGTAGTCTTTCTCAAACAAGAGAAATGTCAAAGGAGAAGGTAGTCACACTTATGACACCTACTGTGTGCCAGGCATGTGTGCACAGGTGGGGACCGTGTGCCAGGGGTTCAACATTCATCATCCTAACCATAACTCTGTAAGCAGTGGTATGCTCGTTATCTACCATCTAGCAATCTGGAAGAATAAAAGAGCCCTGATTTGTAGTATTTGCTAATTTCTGTGGTGTAAATATTCCCGCCATGGTCAACTTCCAGCTCCCAATGGGATGTCACTGAACACAGAATTGGGAAGAAATGTCCTTAGTTGGTTCTATAAGCCAGTAGGAACCCACTCCAGCACACCACCGCCTGGAACAGAGGTTTTACAAAACCCACGTAACAGATGAGGCGATACAAAAAGGCGCTCAGGCTGAAATCCATTTCTTTACGATTTTCTAAAGTCCACATTCTCTGCACAGCTCCATATTACCTGAACCAGAGGCAATACAGGAAACCATAGTCACTGATCTCTCATCTCTGAAGGAGGGTAGACCCCTGAGAGGTCCTAAAGGACAGAATAAGACCAGTGGGAGAAAGTTCAGCAGATAGAGGTTCGGCATAAGGAAGAACTTTCTGAATGCCCCTCTAGACGGACAGCTCCAGGAAGGCAGCACCCAGCTGTGCCTTGCACATAGGAAATGCCCAGTAATGACTGACTGAGTGAATGAGTGAGAAAATGAATGAAAAAGCCATTCCATGCTCGTTCCACTGATGCCTCAAACTCACCAAATCCAAAACTGAATTCATCACCTTTCCCAAAAGGCTATCCCTCCTCCGGTATTTCCTGTCTCAGTGAATATCACTAAGTCGGAAACCTGGAGTCCCTGACTCTCCCTCTTCCTCACTCCCCATAACCAATCAATCAGCAAGTCCTCTCTACTCCACTCCCTAGTTCCTCTGGAACAGACGCTGTCCCCATCATACCCACTCTGCTCTCCTGGCTCAGACTGTCACCTGAGATGAGACAGCAACGTCCTAACTGGTCTTTCTGCACTCATCCCTGGCCTGGACCCACTCCCAGCCCTGGCCAAATCCAACACAGACACAGCTGCCAAAGTGGTCTTTCAAAATTGCCACTGTGAGCATGTCCCTCCCATCCCTTCAATGGCTCCCCATTACCCAGAGGATGCAGTCAAAGCCCCTTGGTTCACCAAGGTCTGGCCACATCTCCCTCTCCTGTTTGATCCCTGACCTCTGCCTCCACCTCGTGTTGGCCTTTATTCTCCAACAACACCAAATAGCTTGGTGTCCCCTGCACACCTGCCTCTTGCTTCCATCCATGCCTTTGCTCATGCTATGCCCCCCTGCCTGGAATGCCCTCTTTTTCCTCTCCCATCTACCTTCCCTCCACCTTGAAAACTACTCATCCTTTAAGACATAAGGTAACATGGTTTAGTCAACGGGGGTCCTTTTAGCACTAACATTTCATGATTCTCATGCCACGTTTTGATACTCAAGGCCTTCTGGATTCTACTGTCACCCTCTTTTTTTTTTAAATAAATTTATTTATTATTTATTTATTTATTATTATTTTTGGCTGCGTTGGGTCTTTGTGGCTGCGCGTGGACTTTCTCTAGTTGCGGCGAGCGAGGGCCACTCTTCGTTGCGGTGTGCAGGCTTCTCATTGCAGTGGCTTCTCTTGTTGCGGAGCATGGGCTCCAGGCGCATGGGCTTCAGTAGTCGTGGTGCACGGGCTTCAGTAGTTGTGGCTCTCGGGCTCTAGAGCCACATCCCGCGGGATGTGGGATCTTCCCAGACCAGGGCTCGAACCCGTGTCCCCTGCATCGGCAGGTGGATTCTTAACCACTGTACCACCAGGGAAGCCCATCACCTTCTTTCTTTATGGGACCCTACAAAGGTCCTTAGGGATCCTCTAGTCCAATTCCACCATTTTTTGGACAGAAAATCTAAGGCCCAGAGAGGGGAAGGGCTTTGCCAAAGATCACATAGCAAGCCAGTGGTGGAGCCAGGACAAGAACTAGGCATCTGCCTCTCAGCCCAGGGCTCTTTCTTTACAATACACTCTGCAACCTGATCACCCCCACTGCCCTGACTCTAACGTATACATTCTCACTGCAATCATCACTACCCACCCCGGACTTACCTCCCCACACCCGAGCCAGACTCGGACCTTTCCTGCTTTGCTCATGCAGCAAGACCATTCCCTCACCTACATTCAACTTCCAGGGACCTCCACCTCCAGGAAGCCCATCCTGGTTATCAAGCCAAACCCATCCACACTCCGCAGCCTTCCCCCCAAACCACCCATATTTGTCAGAACTCAGCAACTAGGGCTTGGCTCACTCACGGCGGTCAGGGTCTTGTTCTGTCTTGCCAGGTAGGATGCCCACTCCTCAGAGCTGGCCGATGTCTCCTCATCTTCTTCCTTCTCCTTCTCCTCTGCCTCCTCCTTTTACATCCCCCCAGCTCGATATACAACTGCTCACAGTAACAACGAGGGGCAAAAAGAGCATGGCATTTGAGGTCGGAGGGAGGGAGGTTCAAATCCCAGTTCAGTAAGTATATCCCTGACTGGTTCACCCTAATCCCTCTGAGCCTCAACTTTCCTTATCTACAGAATGGATCCTGGCCCCCAAGGTTGCTATGAGGACTGAATGACATCACCCACATTACAGGCCTAGCACTTAGTGGGTTCTTGATAAATGATAGTTCCCTTTCCCACAGCCTTTCTCAGCGAATGCCCAAGACACTTGGAGAAAAAGGCTCCTCTGGTCTGGGAGGTGGGCAGACTCTCTCTCACTCCCATCCTCAACAGGCTATGAGCAGCCTGTGTGCAGAAACGTGGGGCATCCCCACGCCCTTCCCCACCCCCAACAATCCGCTTCAACCTTCCTATCACAAATGCCTTGTTTATTTCAATATCATCCATTTTATTTTTCCGGTCATGCAAAAAAAAAAATTACAAAACCAGATTTAAGAGGAAAAGAAGTATTTAATGAGTAAAACTGTCTGCAGCCCCGTTTCTTTCTCAGGAAAAAGTGGCTGTGATTTTGGCACGAGAGAGGGAAGTGCAACAGCTTCACTTCACTGCAGCTGCCAGAAGAAGTGCATTTCAGAGTGGAACAGAACCTCCGCATTCAAATGTACGTCTCCCCGCCAGGCGCTTCCTGTGCCGAATTCAGCTTGGCAGGTGACACCCCAGCTCGAGCAGGGATCCAGCCCTGACATGAGCAACTGCAAGGCTCTCCGTTCCTGCCTGCCTCCAGCATGGGAGAACCAGCCCTGCCAGGCTCTGGCAAACCAATGACCACCGGACTAAGGGCTCCAAGAGCAGAGGGAGACAGCTGGAAAAGCGGTGGAAACACCTGACCGGCAGCCAAGGGGACCAGGACCCCTCCCTGTTCCATGACACTCAGCGACTAGCACTTTCCTCTCCCCAAATGAGAGCGGTTTGGCATATAGATCAGATCCAGTACTTGCTGCTCAAAGAAAAGTTCAAAAAAGCTGCAGCTTCCTTTCCACCTTCAAAGGTGTCATTCTGGAGGGCTGCTCTGGAAAGCATATAAGGGTCAAACTCCGGAAGGGCTCTGCCCTTCTAAGAACACCCCCCACCCCACCCCCCCACAGGAAAAAAGAAGAAGGGCTGAAAAAGCAGAAAATAACACATGACCTTCAAATATGTACAACAGAGACTGCCTCAGGGCAGAGAGCAGGCTGGACCAAGATGGTGGTCCCCCTCCCTTGACTCAAACCCCCTACCTCTATTAATGTAGCCTACAGACTCATACTGAATTTATTGGCCCTCGAACTCCTAAATCCCTTTCTCACGAGCTGCTGTTCCTCTCTACAATGGTTTCCTGTAGTCAAGATGGCCCCAGCATTTATCCCTGTGACATTTCATCATGCTAAGTTCACCTTGTCACTCCAGCCTATTGAGATCTTTCTGGATCCTGATCCTGCTGTCTGAGCTTTCCTCTGTCCTTTTTCTCTGTTCTACAATGGTAATAACAGGGCTGCACCCTCTACATCTTCTTCTGGGTCCTTGGCATATATTGGTCAGAACAGGATAGAAGTCAGGGCCCCACAGCAGCCTTGAAAGACCTTCACAGACTGACCTGGTTCCACTTATAAGAACATTCCATGGTTGTCATTCAGCCAGATGGGAGCCCCTTCTGTGCCCTCACGACCATCCATCATGTCCTCAAGAGTCATGAGAGATCCTGTCCAGTGTCTTGCAGGACAGCGTGATATGGCAGAAAGGGTCAGGCAGATCCAGGCTTGAATCACCGCTCCAAGCATCTTGGGCAAGTCACTTCACTTCCTGGAGACTCCGTTCCTCATCTGCAAAATAAAGACTGTCACATCTAGCGCACAAGCTTCTGAAGATCAAGACCATGTATGCAAAGCATCCAGCACACAGTAGGTGCTCAGTAAATCGATTCCACTCCACCACATGCTAGCCCATTTCCTTTCTCCACCAGTCATTAAGCTGTCGAGAATCTGAAAGATGTGCCTGGTCTTGGTGAACCCATGTTGGCTCCAGGGGTCACTGCCCTCTTTTCTGAGTGTCACAGATTTCAGTACCTGTGCTAGGCCCTCACACTAATTTGAGATCAGCCAAAACCCTGTCTCTTTTTCATGTGAATTTCTGTCAAGACAGTCTTCCCTTCCTGAATCTGTATAGTTTTTTAGTAAAGTAATAACAGTGAGAATAGCAGCCTAATCCTGTCAATTCTGGTATGAAATTAAACGTATCTCTATTTTTGCCTGGGAGGAAACTGAGGTTCAGAGAGGTTAAGTAAGCTTTCCAAGATCACACAGCAGGAGAGTGTGAAACCTAAGCAGAGCTCTGTGTGACCCTAAACATTAGGCAATGGTTCCTCAGTGTTGGCCTCAAGGGGCGACTGTCTCTGGCCCTGCTGCACTTGTCTTTTGGGCCTTGGCCCAAAGTTCACACGGTTGAGCACCTTTTGGGTCCTGACACTGCTGTCCACAGGGGTGGTCGCTCCTCACCCCCACCTTCCAGCAGCTCTGCTCCCACCACCTTCACATAGAAAGGGGCTGGGCTGAGGGACTGCTCCCCGAAGGCTGTGCTCAGTGGGGTCCTGGCCTTGGCCCCCGAGGCTGATCTCCACACACGCATCCTGGGCTCCTTGACCCCTGGGCCCTTGACTCAGCACAAGGCCAACCTGCACTTTCTTCCCAGCCTTTCATCAGGGTCCAGCCACCTGCTGTCAAACACTGAAGCCCGTGACCTGACCTCTGCCTCCTGAACCCCCGATGGCCAGGATCCCCACCTGCTCAAGGTTCCTCCCAGAAGCCACATGCCCAGAATATCCAGATACTGAGTCCATCCCCACAGCATGAACGTCCTCCAGCACTGACCGCCAGCCTTCACCCGTCTCCCGACTCCTCCCAGCCCAGGGCTCAGACCAAGGTGCAGGTTGAGGGAATTCACTGAGCCTGGGGCCCAGGTCTACCCATGGGGGGATGAGGGAGTGAGCTCAGGAAGCTGCCAGGGCTGGGGCTCAAGTCCATGGCCACCCAAGGGACAGCCAGCCCAGGAAAGGATTCCTGAGATTCTGGGGGAAGCCACCCCCAGAGGTCTGCTGAGTCTGCTGTAAACTCTTGACAACGTCCAAGCGGGAAGCCCAGGACCTGAAACCTCTATCAGAGAACTGGCCTCGGGCTTCAGAGGACAGAGCTTTGCAGCGAGGCCCCCGTCCTCCCAAACACGGCCATCCCCACGGTCAGAAACACAGCCCCTCAACAATCACACCCCCACAGCACTCGCTTTACAAGCACATCCACACAGACACTTCCGAAGTCTACCACACCCTCCCTACACAGACAGAAGCCCACCCATTCATTCGCTAAATACTGATTACGCACCTGCTACCTGCCAGGCCCTCTTCCAGGCACGTGGGATACATCAGTGGCCAAACAGGATCAAGGCCCTGCTCCCTGTGAGGGCTTTCATTCTAACAGGGATATCAGCAGTGAAAAATCGACTTAGATTAGTAAATCATTCAGTATATTGGAAGGTGATATGGGAAAAAGAAAAATCAGAACAAGATAAGGGGAATTGGAGTGCTTGGGAAGTGGCAGGTAGCAATTTTAAGTGGGTGGTCAGGGCCCCATTAAGAAAGTGACACAAGATGTGGTGTATACACACACACACACACACACACACACACACACACACACACACAGAGGAATATTACTCAGCCATCAAAAAGAATGAAATAATGCCATTTGCAGCAACATGGATGGACCTAGAGATTATCACACTAAGCAAAGTCAGTCAGAAAGAGAAAGACATACTATATGATATCACTTACATGTGGAATCTAAAATACAACACAGGGCTTCCCTGGTGGCGCAGTGGTTGAGAGTCCGCCTGCTGATGCAGGGGACACGGGTTCGTGCCCCGGTCCGGGAAGATCCCACATGCCGCGGAGCGGCTGGGCCCGTGAGCCATGGCCGCTGAGCCTGCGCATCCAGAGCCTATGCTCTGCAACGGGAGAGGCCACAACAGTGAGAGGCCCGCGTACCGCAAAAAAATAAATAAAATAAAATACAACACAAATGAACTTATCTACAGAACAGAAGCAGACTCACAGACATAGAGAACAAACTTGTGGCTGCCAAGGCGGGGGGATGGATTGGGAGATTGGGATTAGGAGATGCAAACTATTATATATAGAATGGATAAACAAGGTCCTACTGTGTACCACAGGGAACTATATTCAATATCCTGCGATAAACCAGAATGGAAAAGAATTTATATATGTATAACTGAATCACTTTGCTATATAGCAAAGATTAACACAACACTGTAAATCAACTATACTTCAATAAAAAAAATTTTTTAAGTGACACTTACATTCTCAATAGTCACATATGCTTGGCCAGCGGCTCCTGTGTTGGAAAGCCCAATCCTAGACATATTTCCATTACTTCCCACATTCAGTGAGATACTCCCTGTCACAAATATCTGAAAACCTACTTAAGCTACCACATACCATGGACCTGGGTCATTTGACAGGAAGGTGGATGAATGTCTCTAGGTTAGTGAGAATGATCAGGGGACCCCACTGCCTCCTCCAGCTAATATGTTTTTTCCGTCTTCCTCCAACTCTTTTCCAAACCAACTGTCTTTACCTGGTCTTCTCCACCTCCCTTCCTGATACCCTGAAATCTGTTTTTCATTCTCAGAACTCCATCAAAACTGCTCCTGGAAAGATAAGCAACTTTCTCTTTCTTAAAAAGGAACTTCTCCTTTCTCCTTGCTTTCCATCCTTCATCTGCACCTTGGTGATGTCAACTCCTACTGGTCCACAGGTGATACTTTACGTTTAACAGCATTTTCAGGGGAAAAAAAAAAAAATGACATTTATGGGAACTCTTGAAAGAGATGATAAAGTTATTCATTCATTCATTCATTCATTCATTCAATAAATATTTATTGAACACACAAGCTACCATGTGCCAGAGATGGTTCTACTAGTGGGGATGCAGACATGAACGAAACAGCTAGAATTCCTGCCTTCATGGAGTTTACATCCTGGCAGGGGAAAGAGAAACCAGCAACTAAGTAAATATAGTGTGTTCAATAGTGGTGGAGGCTATGGAGAATTTTAAAGCAGAGAAGGAGTAAAAAGAGGGAGGATGCAGTTTTAAGCCAGGATGGCCTCATGTCCTCACCCTCACTAATTCTTCCATTAAACAAAACACACCCACAGATCTTTTCCCATACAAACTGTCACTCTCTCTCTCTCTCTCTCTCTCTCTCTCTCTCACACACACACACACACACACACACACACACACACACACAAGCCCAGTTTATTCAAACCTCAGAGTAACATACCGTTGTGGTCACCCGGAAAGATGAAAGTCAGAATTGGCTGGACCCTCAGTGGCCAGAGGGAACTGAAGCCAAGAGAGAGGCACCACGCTTGCCTGAGGCCAGCGGCGTCCACAAAGGCACCTACGCTTGGGAACACCCACACATAAGCACACAGACTTGCACACACATATTCACACAAAAGCATGAACCTCTTTACCCTCCTCCAGGCAACCGGGTGGGGTGAGGTTTGGAGAGCTTCTGGCAATTTCGGTGTTGCTTGTCCACTTCACCCTCCCCCGCCCACCCCACCCATCCCAGCTGTTCCAGCCATCACAGCATCTTCCTCCTGCCCTGACCTGTGGCCGTGAGTTCCCTGGACGGCACGTGTGTGCATGCAGACGCGTCATATGTGAATGTGTACACACGTGGTTTGCAATGAGGGAGGACACGTTTGTGTGTAAGTATTCACGCATGGGGAGTCTGCAGTGTGTGTGTGTGTGTGTGTGTGTGTGTGTGTGTGTGTGTGCACGCTCCCAGGAAGACAGAGAAATTTATAATCTAAATCTTGCTTCTCCGGGGAATGAAAGCAAAACAAAGTTCAGGTTTAAATCACACGACCACGGGCAGGAGGGGTTCCCTTGCCTCACGTGATTATCTGCCATGTGCAGCGGGACGGGCTGGCAGGCAGCAGGCAGCCAGCAACCCGTCAGCAGGGAGTCATTTGTGGTTTCCAGGCCCCTGGGACCCACGGTGGCTGCTCCAGGAGGGCGGGAGACCTGGAGAGCAGCGGCGACAAGCACATGCCCATCCCCGGTGCTGGGGGATGGGGGAGGAAGGGGCCCAGCATCCGGCTGGGGCTTCCTGGCGCTAAAGAAAAGCAGAGGGAGAGGAGGCAGGAGCCTGCAGGCCAGAGAGAAGCCCAGCCACTTGGCCTGGAGGGAGAAAGGAGGTCCAGGCAAGAGGTGGCTCCAGCGCAGACCCCGCCCTGTCAACCTCTTCCCCGCCGGGAAAACATCCTCAGGGCTCCAGGATGTCTGAGGCTTCGGCAGCCTGGGTTTGCCTGATTCTTTCTCCCTGTGACCTTCGACTCTTTCCCGCTGCTCCATCTCTATCCCTTTCTCTTTGTTTCTGTGTTTGTTCTTTGTCTCTCCCCATCTTTCTGTCTCTGGGATTTTTTTTTTTTTTTATCTCTTTGTGTCTGACTGTCTGGCCTTCTCCCTCCATCTGTCTGTCTTGTGCTCTCCAAGTCCCTCTATCAGCCCTAACCTCAGGGCTTCCCTCTGCTGACCTCTGTCTCCTGTGACCTTGCTGGTAACATCACACACCTCCCAGGGCACGTTATTCCATTCGAGCCTCTTGTCATTCCAGAGGGTGGGGCAGTCTGGGAGAGTCAGGATTAAAAATCCCATTTTACAGATGAGGAAACTGAGTCCCCAGAAGGTAAAAGCCTTGCCCAAGGCCACGCCGCTGGCATGGAATTTAAAATCCAGGTGTGTTTCCATTGCGTGACTAGCCCCCACTAACTCCACATCACCTGGAAGCATGAGCAGCTCCCACCCAGCCCCCAAATCCTAAAGTGAAGAAAATTAAGGAGCCAGTGCCACACAACAGCTCATCCCCAGCCCAACCACAAAAACTGCCTTCGATTCACTAAACGTCCTAGAAAGCCTAAGGGCTGAGATGGGAGCCTTGGGGACTGGCACCCCAAGGATGCCTCATCCCAGCCCCACTCTCCCCCAACGTCTTAAGTGTCTGCACATCCCACATTCCCCAGGCCCACCTGGGATGAATGGGCTTCCTGCTTCTTGAGTAGGTGCCTCTTGGTGTCTCAGTCTTCCCATCTGTACAATGGGGATGATGGGTCTCCCTTGCACTGCTGAGCTAGACTCCTGCTCCAACCAACACAGCAGCTCCTCTCCCTTTTCCAGGACCCCGATCCCTAAAAGACCTCCAACTTCAGCCACCAGGAGCCCTCAGACACCTCTGGAGGATCACTGTGTTTCCACCGGCCCAAACTGGCTTTGACCGCATGGGCATCCGGGCAGCAACCGCGAAGCCACGGGCCCAGACACGGAGTCCCATCTGCAGCAGCAAAGTCCCACAGCCTCCCAAGCCCCCACCCGCGAGGCGTCAGCGCCAACGACCCGCCAGGGCCGGCCCATTTTCCTTTCTTTTCATTGCCGGCTACGCGTGTAGTTATAGAACCAGGTCTCCACAGAGTAATTTACTGGCAGAATCTCTCCCAGAATCCAGCTTGAAACCAAGCTGTAAAAACAGCTTCGAGTGTAAATAATTCATGCAGACAATATGACTTTTTTATGTAAATTCAGTGCATTAACCCTCTATTATAATGATGGACGACAGATAGGGGCGACGTTGCCTTGGTAAGAGCTAATGGATGGCCGCCATAAATTCACTGCACATTTTATTGTGTTGCTGGAAATTGTGCCTTCAGGCAATGCTGTTTACTTTTATGTAAAACTCTAGGTTCCCTAAATATTACAAATATTTTACATCCAGCTCCTCAGCATTTGGGCTCTGCCCACAAATCAAGCTTTCTCCATGTGAGCTGTAATTAAAGGTTTGTTGTTTTTTTTTTCCTGGGACAATTATCTCCAACTATAAAGAGAAATATTTTTCCCCTTTAGATGTTCCGTCATTGACTTATTAACAGATCCTTTGAAGAAGGAGGTTGCAAGCGACTCACTGTGGTACTTGGCACGAGTGGGGCGCAGGAGAAGGGGCGCAGTGGGTCCGAGAGCTTGGTGGCTGGCTTTTATGTGTGGCCGCCACCCCAGTTTATTTACACATATGATATTCTGGGCCTTCCTCCCCGCTCTTCTATAATTCATGACCACTTTAGCAGGGTAATTCCTCCAGCCACCTTTGCAAGAGACTGGCCCCTCGCAAGCCCCCTGCCCACGCTCCTCTGAGGATGGGGACGGCAGGGCCTTACGCCCGAGAGGGTCAGAAGCAGCATCTTGCAGCTGGCTGCCCACACACAAGCCAATTCATCCCTTCCCTGGCCCCCATCCGCTCACATGGCCCAGAGAGCCTTGGATGGAAACTCGGGGTTTCCTGCATTGATTCTCGTTCAATCCAAAGTGTTGGAAAGGCCCTTCTGGCTCAGTCCCAGCCCAGGCAGGGGTCATGAGGATGCCATTGACTCTTGCATGAGGTCTGGGAGGAGGAAGGCTGAGAACCTCAGAAGCTTCTTAACGAAGGGAGGCAACAGCTGGAGCAGCAGCCCTCTTTAAAAATAATCCTCACACTTGTTTATTATTGTCATTAATATTAATAGCCACTCTGTTAATATTCATCTAACTGCATTAATGTCATCCAGAAACACCTGGGATCTCCAAGCACTCCTAATGGCATGTGGATTCTGCCTGCAGCGCCCTCACCTCTCTGCCTGTCCCTCCCCAAGGGCATAACACCCATCCTACACAGGTTCCAAACCGCCCTCCTCTCTGATTGGCACCTGCCTTGGGAAACCCAGAGCCACACGGGATTTGGAATCATTTCTAAGTCCCAGGGGCTTTGCTGGGAGGATGGGACCACAGGCCAGGGACCCTGAATATTTCCTGCCTCTCCCAGGGGCACAGGAAGGTTCTGACAAAGGTGGCTTAAGAAAGAAAGATAGTTCATTTCCCCCCCAAGGGCTCCATTTCCTGCAGAATCGAAAAAAAGACACAGTTAAAAACAAAGCTGAGTTGTTATAAAGCAGAAACTAACACACCATTGTAAAGCAATTATACTCCAATAAAGATGTTAAAAAAATTTTAAAAAATACACTGTAAATAAAAAACAAAGCTGAGATATCATTTTTCACCGATTAGATTGTCAAAGATAATTATAATAATAATGGCAACAGCAGCGACCAGCTCGCCTCCTGTACACGACCACTGCGCTTAACCCTCAGTGCCTGCTCACCCTGAATCTTCCACCAGCTCGTCACGACAGCCCCGCCACTACCCTTTCTGAGACGGTAAATGCGTAACACCTTCGTGTAAATCAATTTACAATATGTGACGAAATGCAAACTCTGCTTACCCTTTGACCCAGCAATCCCATTTTTAGGAATTTTCCATATGTTAATCATCAAAACTACTGCTCCTTTTAAGTGAAATCCTCTTGCTGTTCCCCTCCACACCCACCCAACCTTTCCCCTTCCATCCCCCGACCCTAACTCTTGCCCACTCATCTTTCAACCTGAATGTCACCTCCTCAGAGAAGCCCTCCCTGACTCCCAAGTCTAAGTTACCTTCTCTTGTCTCTCTCTGCACTTTTCCTTCATACTATGTATACTTTTCCTTTGTACTGCATATCATGTGCTAATTGGATAGTTATTTCTGTAAGTTCTTAAGACATAAGCTCATCGCAAAAAAACTGCCGCCTTCCCTGCTGGCAGGGGCTGGGGCTGGGTGTCCTCTCTCCTCACGACATCATAAACTCGGCAAAAGCAAGGACCAACCATGTAGTTTTATTCCCCATTTCTACCCCCAGCCCAGTACTGGCCCGTTATGTAGAATACCCTTGATAAACATCTGCTGCATGAATGAATGAATGAACGAATGCACAAAGATATATGCACATAGACTTTCATTGCAGGGATGTTTATAAGAGCAAAACAATTGGAAACACACATATCGCCATCAGCTGGGGACTGGGTAAGTGAGGTATATCCATACATATAACACAGGCATTAAAACTTTTAGGTGGATCTATACGTACTGACATGAAGGATGTCCACGACATATTGCTGAGTGGGGGGAAAAAGAACAGGTGACAGGGCTTCCCTTGTGGCGCAGTGGTTGAGAGTCCGCCTGCCGATGCAGGGGACACAGGTTCGTGCCCCGGTCCGGGAGGATCCCACATGCCGCAGAGCGGCTGGGCCCGTGAGCCATGGCCACTGAGCCTGCGCGTCCGGAGCCTGTGCTCCGCAACGGGAGAGGCCACAGCAGTGAGAGGCCCGTGTACCGCAAAAAAATAAAAATAAAAAAAAAAACAGGTGACAGAACAGCATGTGTCGTCTGATCTCACTCAGGGTAGAATTGCATACGTGGAATCTATTTGTGTATATTTATGCACGGAGAGAAGTCTGGAAGGACGTTCACCAAAATGTTATGTGGTTATCTCCGGATAGTGAAATCTGAGGTGATTTTTACATTTTTCTTTGAACTTTTCCATATTGTCTGAATTTTTTGCAATGAGCATATGTATCCTTTTTTACAAAATGATAAAGCTGCTTTCAAAAGAAAAGAAAAAGTATACGTACATTAAGAAAGAATGGCGGAGGTGCCTTATGAAGGGCTCAACCCCAGGCCAGGCACACCCAGCAGAAGCAGGGACAGGGCACTATGGGGCTGTCTCTCCTCTGGTGTGGTCTGGGCACCCTCCGAGGCTACGAGGGAGGGGGGCATTTAGAGCCAGAGCCCCTGCGTCCCATCTTTTTCGGGGCACATCCTGCCTGTCCAGAGTGGAGTTTCTAAATAGGGATTTCCGCATTTGATTCTTCTGACATGCTTTACCGCCTCAGAGCTGTTTTGCAAAATTCATAGCGGTTTTCGCAGGCTCCAAGCTTCCTGGGACCAATTCCATTTTGAACAATAGCGGAGTGTCTGCTTGCTTGCGGGTGGGGTCAGCCCACCCCAGAGCAGCCTCCCAGCCCCTGTGAGCTGGGACTGTGGGGCTGAGTGTCAAGGCCACGGCATGAAAATACATGAGCTCGGCTTGCCCTTATCCTCACCCTCCTCCAGTCAAGCAGGGGGAAGGAGGAAGGCGGGAGGCCCTCTCCCGGCCCTCCTGTGCCCTGAGGCGACTCTCCCCCAAGGAGGTGAGGGAAACAAAGCCCTTCCCTACATCCCTCCCTTTCTACCTGCATCACCTCCTTCAGGTGTCCTTACCCAAGAACCACCTAAAACCCTGAGAAGCTAATTGACTTGGCCAAGCCGAGGTCACAGGGCTAGATAGTGGCAGGGCACGGGGTGGGGACCAAGATCCCTGCTGCTTGCCCTGTGCCTACCTTCATTTAAAAAGGCTTCATAGGGACTTCCCTGGCAGTCCAGTGGTTAGGACCCCACACTTTCACTGCCGTGGCCCTGGGTTCAATCCTACCTTTGGTCAGGGAACTAAGATCCGGAAAGCTGAGTGGCGCAGCCAGAAAAAAAAAGGTTTGGTGCTCCATTCCTTAAAAGAAATCTGAGAGGTCTAGCAGCATGGTCATTGCCCCAAGCTAAGCCACAAAGACCCCTTCGCTGGCCTCTGCGTCCTTAGCTCTGCCTTCCCTCAGTCGCGATCCCATACCCGGTACCCAGAGCACTATTTATAAAATTTACAAAACTCACCAGGTATTCCTCTGTTAAAAGCCTTCTATGGCTTCACATTGCCCCGGGGGGGGGGGGGGCGGGGGATGCAGCGGGGGATGCAGCGGGGGATGGCGGAATCTATGCTCCTCAGCCTGATATTCAAGGTCTTTTATGATACGGCCTCTATCCCACTGCAACCACACTCGTCTCCAGTCTTCACTGAATTTACAACCCTCCCAGTCCTCCGTGCTGTCACATGTCCCTCCACTGTCTGTGCAGCCCCCTCCCCTCTCACATGGCTAATGTCCACTCCTGCTTTAGGACCCAGCTCAGGGCTCACCGTATTTGGGAAGTCTTCCTGAATTCTCCCTACAGACAACTTATTCAACAAATCTTCATTGAGCACCTGTTATGTACTGCCCCCCCACCCCCATCATGGCATCGACTACACAATAGCGTCTGTTTCTGGAAGTTCCTTGAGGGCAGAACTTAGTACCAGGGCCCAGCTGTAATCTACTTCACAACTGTATGGTAATGGCCCAGACCATCAGCCCCATCTGATCTATACATCAGAAAACCAAGGATCCCTGGGCAGGCTTTAGACACCGGCAAGAAGAGGAAAGAAGAGGTTTCCAAAAATACAAAGCTGACCTGGCAACCCCCCCTGTCACTGCCTTTCCCCCCACTGTCTTCCCCAAACATTCCACCTACTTACCCACCTACAGGCCCCTGCAGGGTCAGGCCTCTAGCTCTCTCTCTCCTGCATTCTCCCACCTCCCTAAGCCTTTTATAATTCTGCCCAGACTCCACTTTCTCTTTTGCTGCTGGGCTTTTGCACCCGATTTTTACCTCTGCCCACCACAGTCTTCTGTCTTATCTAACCAATTTCTGCCTGGTATCGATTCTGACTCAGCAACACCCTCTGGCCCCCTCCTCTCCCCTTCCTCCCCACTGCCTCGCTCAGGTTCACTGTCTCCGGGTTACCCCTCACCTCCAGTCTCCACCCCACTGCAGAAGCTAGAGTGATGTTTCTACTCTGACCCCAACTCTCCTTCTTAAAGGCCTTCATTGGCTCCCCGGTGCACTGGGTGATCTCCTCCAGCTACACCTCCTCAACTCCTACAACTCACTCCCCGTCTCCAGCCACCCCGAATGAGCCAGACAACTCCATGCCTGTGCTCCCTCAGCCTGGCTTGCTCTTCTCGGCTCTTCATCTGACTCACTCCTACTCATCCTCCAAGATCCTGCCCAACAATCACCTCCTCCAAGAAGCCTTCCCTGACCCCCTCCCACTCCATCTCCTGCTCAGGGCTAAATGACTTTCGTCCCAGCACCCTGTGCCATCACCCTCATGGCCTCAGAGTCACTGCCTATGTACGGGCTCCTCTCCCCACTCCATGAGCTCCTTGATGGCAAGGCACCCAGAGCCCAGTGAATATTTATTATTGTCATTATGAGCAGGGTTGGATCATCAGTCCCGGTTTACAGATGAGGAGACTGAGGCACAGAGAGGGGGAGCGACTCTCCCAAGGTCATAGAACTGGCTGCATCAGGGCTTGAACCCAGATGTCACTGTTCCCAGTGGGCTATTCTTTCCACTGCATCACAACTTCATTTCAGAACCACTCTAGCAAGCATCACACACACGCGCGCGCACACACACACACACACACATATACATTTTAACATGTATAGGAATGCACTTGGGTATACCCAAACACATACAGAGACACACACAACGCTACTAACACACAGATGCACAGACACAAATAGCAGATCCCATAGGCGTGCCTGATACACATGAACATTCACACATGAGCACCCGCTGATTTACACATAGGAACACAAACATATTTGTGCACATATGTACACGCATGTGTAACCCACACAGATACATACTGACATGTACCCAGGCGCACACATATAAGTGCATAGAGACATGCACAGACACAAGTCACAAATACACAGATCCGCAGACATGCACCTGGGCACACAAAGATGTACACACACACATTCAGAGATGTGCACATATAAAACCACACTCGTATGTACTCACGCCCAGACCAACATGCAGGCACACATAGACACGGGGATGCCCTCATATACCACTCCTGTGCCCATACACAAGGACACATGCATACTCACAGATCCGCACAAGCAGCCCACGCACAGGCCAGCATCCACAGAAACACACACATGCAGACACACTTAGTGAACGGGCAGGTCAAATGGAGCTGTCTGCTAGGGGCGGGGGCCTGTCTGAGGTGCCTAGGGGCGCTCACATTTTTGCAGCTCAGGAAGGCAGCTGACATACCAGCCCGGCTGTGATGATATTTTGCATAAATGCTAATGTATTAATTACCATGTACAGTACACAGAGCTGCCATTTAAAAGAAAAAGTTAAGACTTTTTAATTCAGAAGCCCCATGTGGGGTGGGGGTAGCCCTGCACAGTGGGTGGAAGCAGGCAGGGCAGCCGTTCCGCGCCCACTGTCCCCGCACGTGGGTCCCGGCCTGTGGGCCTCCAGCCCAGGCTGCCCAGGGTCAGCCAGCCAGTCCTCTGCCTCAGGGGTCCGGGGGCTCCCTGGGGACCATGGCACATCTGGAGCCGTGATCTGGAAGAGGGGTAAGGAGAGTATGGAAGGCAAGTAACCCCTGAGCAACAGAGGGGAGGTCTTCTTGCAGGGAGGGGGGCGGCGCTGGGGCAGGATTTGGAGCTGAGATGGACAGCCAGCAGGATTCTGTGCTCCATGCAATTCATTCTCTGCATGGGAACCTGAGTGAGCTTTTAAACCAGTGCATCAGATTATGTCATGCCCTGGCTTTAATCTTTTCAAAGGCTTCCCATCGCTCTTGGAGGAAAGTTCACACTCCTTAAAAGAGCCTGTAAAGCCAGACATGAGCTGACTTCTCTCTTACCTCCCGATGCCTCTGCTGGTCACGTAGCCAGCTCTCCCTCAGCCTCTCCAGGCTAGCTGTTCCTCATCAGCCAGGCCTCCGCTCCCCCCGCACCTCTTAGGGGCCTCTCCCTTGACTGCCCCGACCATCCCACCTAAAGGGGCCCCTCTCCCCTATCCCCTCTTTGTAGCACATCTCATTATTGCAACCCTCTTTGCTGATTTTTTTTGACTCAATACCATTCGCCTCCCCCACTGTAAAGCGAGCTTTGGAAAGCCAGGACTTTGCAGACCTAGTTTCGTCACAATATCTCCCCCACCTTGGACAGGGTCTGGCACTTAGTAGATGCTCAGCTAAAAGTCTGTTAAATGACAGCATGAGCTGGGATGAACAAGAGATGCCCTTTGTGGCCAGCTCCACTCCAGGTGCTAAACTCAGGCAGCAGTGCCCTCTCCACCTGCCTGGCAGGACAGCCCTGGCTCCTCTACCTCCCATGGGGGGCTCATGGTCCAGAGCAGGACACCGAAGCCCAGGGCAGAAGGCATGTCCAGCATCACACGGCATCTTAGAGACAAGTATCCAGGCGTCCTGAGTTCTCCAGCCATCAGGCAGGAGAAGCCTCAAAAGGACGCTGTTTAAACAGCAGCAAGGAATAGCAATTCAGCCCTTTACCTTTGCCCCTCACGTTCACATCTGTTGTCTTACACGGGCCCTGCAAGGGAGGCATCATTTCCCCAATTTCAGAAGAAATTAAGGTTCCGAGATGGAAGTGACGCACCCAAGTTCTCTCAGGTTGTCAGAGAAGGAGTCAGGATTTAAATCCATGTTTGCTGCCCAATCCGGGGCTTCCTTAGCTGGACCATGAACCTCCTCTCCCCTCTGAGCCCTCAGGGATGCCGCTGGCAGCTGGAGCACAGCAGCGATAGGCCCCATCCTCCCAGGAGTCAGGAGAGCCAAAGAGGTCCTGCCAGGCAGGTGAAGAGGGAACCTGGCACCCATCTGGCTCACTCCCCAAGCACAGGGTGGAGTCCTCAATCCACCCTCACCCTCACTCTCACTGCCACCCAGCTGCCAGCTCCCCCCATTCTAGATGCTACATCTCTCCCAAACCCACCCTCTTCTCCCCAGGCCCGCTGCCCTGCCCTAAGCCAGGCTGCATCACCATCACGTCTCACACATACTCTTGTGACAGCCTCCAACCTGGATGCTCAGATCTGCCCTCCACCCAGCAGCCAAAGTGATCTTCTCTAAGCTCGAATCCTTTCTCCCTTCCCAGTGACCTCCCCACTCCCTACCCCAACTCCCCCTGCACTGCCCTCATCGTGTTTGTAAAGGCGCATCATTGTTAAGAACCCGCACTACCTAAGTTCAAATCCTGACTCTGCCACTTACTAGCTGTGTGGCCTTGTGCAAGTCACATAACCCCTCTGTGCTTCAATCACCTAATCTGTAAAGTGGGAATAATAATAGTATCCTCCTCCCATTGTAAGGAGGAAATGAGTTAAAATACGCAAAGCGCCAAAAACAGTGCCTGGAATCTGAGAAACACTCGGTAAGAGTGCGCTGTTCTTTACAACTTCGGGCCTGTGATTATTTGATTTGTGTCTTTTTCTTTCATGAAATTATGAATTCCGTGAAGGGGCGTGGTGGGGGCGTTGCTGGACTGGGATGGCCGCTCGGATGCTTCTTTGCCCACAGCCTGCGCCCTCTCTGCCTGCGGCCTTTGTTCTCCTTTCCCCTGTTCTGGCTGGGTGTTGGCCCGAGACAGAGGAGGAGGGCATGCCCTCGGCAGGAAATGCTGTCAGCCTCAGCGTTCCGGGCCTGATGAGAATGACAGGCGGCAGCCAGAGAGGACTGCTCCCCGCGGAGGGCCGGGTGGGGACTGTACCCTCCAGAGCCCCAAGTTCCCCAGGAGCTCCCACAGGGCCAAAGCTCCTTTTGTCCAGAAGGTCAGGAGCAGCTCGCCAGCTGTGGGGGAGGAGTTCCGCTGCCCCGCTGCAGCCAGCGGCCCAGATGTGCGTGTTTGCACAGCCGAGTCCAGGCTCTGAGGGAGCCTTGTTGAGCATCATGAAAGGGGGCTTGTGAGGAGGCAGACGGCCTCCGCACCCCGGCCTGCCCGCCTCCAGGACAGCAACCAGGAATGTAGCCCGCAGGAAGCCCTTCCTACCAGGCCTGCCAAGTGCCCTGCTCCCGCCTGAGGAGTCGGGCCGCCGACACGAGCAGGTTCAACCTGCCAACTGCAGACTGGATGTCTGGGTTCTGACCCTTCCTCAGTTTCCTCTTCTGTAAGATGGGGAGAGGCCCCGACCTCTCCCTCCAGTGAGGAGTATGGGAAGCTCACAGCCTTACGGGCAGAAGAGCAGAAAGACCAGAAAGAATGTTCACCTCCATGAACCTCAGTTTTTCCAACTGTAAATGGGGATGATGTCTACTGCCTCCTGGGGTTGTCCTAGGGATGAAATGCCACAATGGGAAGGAAAGACCGAGCATGTGCGGACACACAGTAGGTGCTCGATAACTCCGAGTTCTCTTTCTCCTTCTCTGTTCACCAGGTTCCAAAACAGGGACGCTGAGGCTGCCTCTCCTCGCCCTGTCCCAGAAGAAGAACTGCTGCCAGAGGCCCGCACACCAGATGCTGCCACGCCGCTGGGTGGCCTGTGTGCCGGGCACACGACTCCATTTCCAGGTAGACGAGTCTCTGCCCCCCACCCAGTCCCTGGGCAGAGCTGGGCTCCCGCCCCAGCTGGTAGCTGTGCACAGTGGGTCTTCAATGTCCAGGTACAGCCCATCCTTGGGCCTCGTCCAGCCCTGGGCAGGGTAGAGCTGGGCTCAGCTGCTTGGCCGGGTAGAGCTATCCTGAGCATAGCTGGCCGCTGGGCCATGCTAGTCTCTGGACACAGCTGATCCCTGGAAAATCTCTGGGCACAGTCAGGCTCCCTGCAGCCAGTGTCTGGCATAATCAGCCCCTGGGCAGGGTAGCCCCCGGGTCCACTCAGCCCTCAGGCAGTCACAGTAGGCACAGTCAGTCCCTGGGCACAGATGAGCCCTGGACACAGGGGGTCCTCAAAGGGTCTCTGAGAACAGCCGTTCCCAGGCTCAGTCAGGCTTCAGGCACCGTGGATCCCTGGGCACAGCCTTTCCGTGGGCACGACCGGTCCCTGGGCAGAGCTCGTTCCTGGGCATGGTCGGCCGACTGTGGCACTGTCTGTCCCCAGGCACGGTCAGCAACCGGCCGGCGCTGCAGTCGATCCCCTGGGCACAGTCAGTCTTGGGACAAAGCAGACCCCTGACACAGTCCATTGAGACCCGAATCCTTGATTAACATGCATAGACCCCTCACCCCGCTCTTCTGTGGCCCCAGTCCCTCCTCAGAGGACCTGCAGAACTGGGACCCACAGAGGGAACTGGAAGTACCCTCTGGGGTCCCCAGAGCCCCGGCATGGCCTGCTTCTCGGCAGGGTCGGAGAACAGTGCAGAGAGAGCTAGGCCTGGAGAACAAGGGAACTAGTTCTCTGGAGCAGAGTTTGCCTTCAGTGCACATGGTAGAAAGGGCCTGGCCTGGAGGCAGGAGCCCCTCCTCATTACTCTGCTCCCTCACCACGTACAGAATGGATCACAGGTCTGCGGAAGGAGCACACTGGCCTGCTACCGAATCTCCGCATGACAGTGGGTAAGTGAGTTTGCCAAGTTTCTTCTAGTTCTAAGAATATAAATTCCCACCCAGGTGGCAGTCCTGTAATCTAACCAACACACTCATAGCCTTAGGCGCGGCTCTAACAGGGAACGGGGAGGTGGCCAGTCTTGGCAGACCCTCAGCTCCAGGACACGGCTGATGCTGGATTTCCGACGCTTCCTGGGTCTGATCAGTCCCGCAGGTCCATCACCACTCGGCGCAGCTGGGAACAGAGCAGCAAGCCCAGGGTAGGGGTCCAGCCTGCACGGAGGCCCTGTTCCCCAGGCCTGTTTGGTGCGTATCCCCTTCAGCCTGAGTTATTCTCTGAAGGGGGCATGGCTTCTGCAGGACGATAATGCAGTGTGGCATCCCATTAGCCAGCACCTGCCCTCCCTGCCCACCTTCCTCCCACAGCCCTCACGCACATCAATGTTTAACTGAATTGCCAATGTCGTAGTGCCAGTCACATCTGTTTCAGGGTCTGGGGATGACGTGAGCAGGGCCCGCCAGCCTCCCGTGACAGGGGGCACCACCCACACAGGAGCCTTGCCACCCCAGACAAGCCCTGCTGCCCAGGCACGGCTCTAGATCGGCACATTCGGATCCCCCAGGTTTGCACATTTAAAAAGAAATTGAAGGAAAAGTCTACTTGTAGGACAGAAAAGGGCGGGAGGAGAGCATGTGGCGAGGGGATTCCACAGGGACAGAGTGGGAAGGGAACCTGGGGAGGGGCGCTCTGGCAGCGCTGACCAAGGCAGGGCTTGCCAGCTGACGTCTTCCAGCCGTAGACCCCCTAGGCTCCAAGGGCAGCCCGTGCAAGGTTAATAATTTACTTATGCTCTCTTTCCCACTGGTGTCCCAACCAAAGCCATCCAACCAGGGAGTCCAAGAGAAGGGCATCCACAGGGAGTCGGAACTCTAAGGCTGAAAGGGAAGTCAGCCTAAAGAGGCAGACTTAAACTAGGTCAATCCAGTTCAGGCTGGTCCCAACTGGCTGCAACTCGATCTAACTGATTCAAGCTGGCTCGAATCAAACCAGACTTGTTGGGGCCAGCTCAGAATGTGTGGAGCTGGCCAAGACTGGATGAAGCTGAATCAAACTTGTTGTGACCTGCTCAACCCACTGGGAGCCATTGGAAGGCCAACAATACAACACCTGTCCTTCGTGCTAGCCTTTGCCGGGTATATCTTTATCTATCCCTTCCTCTTAAAACTTTCTGGATCCTTTTGTTTTCAGTATGTATTTTGTAAACAATTTTTTAGTCCACATCACATCACATTCGAAGGATACGTAACACCTACGTCATCCCTGCCGCTAAGCTGATGACGTGGGTAAGTGCAAGAGCTGTCAACTACCTGGGTTCAGGTCCCCACACCTGGCTGGGAGATCTTGAGTTAAGTTACCTAATCTTGCTTACTCGTATCCGTAAAAAAAAGTCATCTCATTATAGGACTTGCCTCACAGAGGATAGTTTTGAAAATTGAGATGATGTATATATATTAGCAATATGCCTGGCACATAATAACCACTTAATACATTTTATTCCTATACTATTATTATTCCTTGGCTCTCACATCATATAACACAGCCTCAGAGGACCAGGACTCAGACTCCTGCACTACCTCTTCCTTAGTGTGTGAACCTGAATAATTCACTTAAGTTCTTTTTTTTTTTTTTTTGCGGTACGCGGGCCTCTCACTGTTGCGGCCTCTCCCGTTGCGGAGCACAGGCTCCGGACGCGCAGGCTCAGCAGCCATGGCTCACGGGCCCAGCCGCTCCGCGGCATGTGGGATCTTCCCAGACCGGGGCACGAACCCGCGTCCCCTGCATCGGCAGGCAGACTCTCAACCACTGCGCCACCAGGGAAGCCCCACTTAACTTCTTTTATGCCTCAATTTTCCCAGCTGAAAATGAGGGTACTAATGCCTGCCCCAAGGGTTGTTTTGAGGATTAAATAAAATGAACCACATAAAGACTTAGCACCATGCCTGGGACATGGTAAACAGTATTCCATACATGTTAGCTCTGATTATATTAATGACTAACACTTAAGTAATGTTAATTCTGTGCTAAATGTTTTATGTATATGAGCTCAATTAATCTCATGACAACGCTGAGAGGTAAGTGCTACTATTATCCCCATTTTCAGGAGAAGAAACTGAGGCTCAGAACATATTACAGTGCCTGGTGATTCTGAAATATTTTAGGGAGGAAAGGAAATTGTACATTTGTCAATGTGGAGGGCAGTGAGCAGAGGACAAGTCTTAGGAGGCAGGCAGTGATTAAAATGAGGTTGGGCTTTGAAGTCAAGCAAACCTGGACTCAAGTCCCCAGCTCAAACACTCTCTGGGCCTCAGTTTCCTCATCTATCAAATGGGAATAACAATCCTTATCTCATGGAATTGTGAGGATTAAATGAGATATCAATTATAGCTTGGACAGAGTAGGTGCTCGAAAAATGTAAGCTTCCTCTCGTTTCTTCCTCCCAAGGACATTAGGCATTCAAAGTTGTGTGCATCTACTATTCACAATAGCCAAGACATGGAAACAACCTAAATGTCCATTAACAGAGGAATGGATAAAGATGATGTGGTACATATATACAATGGAATACCACTCAGCCACAAAAAATAACTAAATAATGCCATTTGCAACAACATGCATGCAACTGGAGATTATCATACTAAGTGAAGTAAGTCAAAAAGAGAAAGACAAATACCATACGATATCACTTATATGTGGAATCTAAAATACGGCACAAATGAACTTATCTACAAAACAGAAACAGACTCACTGACATAGAGAACTGACCTATGGTTGCCAAGGGGGCGAGGGGAGGGATGGACTGGGAGTTTGGAGTTAGTAGATGCAAACTACTACATATAGAATGGATAAACAACAAGGTTCTACTATACAGCACAGAGAAACATATTCAGTATCCTGGGATAAGCCGTAATGGAAAAGAATATAAAAAAGAATGTATATATGTGTATAACTGAGTCACTTTGCTGTACAGCAGAAATTAACATAACATTGTAAATCAACTATACTTCGATAAAAAAGAAAAATGAAAACACACAGTGGTGTGCGTCTGCACAGTGACATTTATCTGGAGTGATCTTTGGAGGACATCTGCCTATGTGTACTGTCCATCTCTAATGTGGCATCTGTGCAGAGGCCACACTGCCCCACCCCCCGCACACTGAACACCTGCCAGCAGAGTGACATGGTTCCTCACTCTCCCATCTCCTTGCCCAGGTTTCTGCTGGAATCAAGCAGAGTTGTACTGGAGGAACCAGCCAGAGAGATGTAACAAGCTGCACCTCAGACCAAACATATCTGTTGAGTGAATACCAGTGAGGAAGGGGAGGGATGCGTGGGGGTATGAGTATCTTGGAGGGATGCTACCGTAGGGCTGGGTCCAGGATGTCTGGCCCTGAACCCAGCAGGGCATACTTGATCCTGCATCTACGAAATCCTCCCCCTGTGACCACCTTGGGCTGAGCCCCTTCCTGGATGATCCCCCTCTCTGCTCCCCACCTGGACAGATGGGGCAACAGTATCTCCTGATCCTGCTGATGAGGAGGACGACGGTAATGATGATGATGATGACATCCGGCATCCATTTATAATACAATGTGCCAGACTTTATAAGATATATTATTACATCCTCAATTATTACAAGCCCCATTCTGAGACTGGGATTTCTATCTCTATTTGACTAAAATCCATAGAGGTTAAGTAACCAACCAAGGGGACACAGCTGGTCAGCAAGGGAGTTAGAGATTTGAGTCCACACTGCGTCATTCCACAGAGGGTATTTTCCGCCTCCATCTTGATGGACTCAGAAGTTCCTTTTCCCACTCCCTTCCTTTTGCAAAGGTTAATGCCCTCTGTGTGGTAGACTGGGCCCTGGGCGAGATATAAAGAAGAAAACATGCTCAGTAACCTCAGGGAGCTCAAAGTGAATAAATCAGAATCACCGCAAGGTCTGACTGAGGAGGGATGGGCTTCACATGAGGTATCAGTCACTACATCGGTAATGGAATGGGCTTGGAGCCCAACTTGAGTATGCAGCATGACGGGCCTGTTAGTGGGGTTTGCTAGGCTGTGCTACAGTAACAGCAACCACTACAGCAGAAATGTCAGTGACTTAACACATGCAAGTTTATTTCTGCTCATGCAAAGTCCACTGTGGGCCCAGCATCTCTTCATGTCCGCTCCCTCTCCAGTGGTGACTCAAGGATCCAGGCTTCCTGTGTCCAATACCATCTGGAACACATGGCTTCCAAGTCACCATGGCCAGGAAAAAGAAATGTCACTCACTGGCTCTTAAATGTTTCATTCCAGAGTGTCACATATAACTTCAACTCACAGACCACTGACCAGATTGGTCACGTGGCCCTGCACGGACACAAGGAAGTTGGGAAATATGGGGAGGACGTGAATTCAGTAAGAAGTAAATGTCTCTGCCATAGAGTGAAATTATTCATCCAGCTGGGCTGCATCATTAAAGGTCTAATATCCAACCTGAAGGAGCTGATGGTTCTATTCAGCAATACCACTCTCGAACTGTAACTAGAGTGCCGTTCTCCAATTTTAGGCGTTGTATTTTCAGAGCCTCCCAGACACATGGGATTCCCAATAAGAGAAGAGACCAAGTTGAAAAGGGGATTTGGAGTCTACTCTGTGAGTAAGAGTTGAAAAGATGTTTGGCCTGGAAGAGGTTAGGCCTCTGATTTCTAATTTCAGATTCCTTAAGGACCGTCATGGGACAAAAAGAAGGAAACTGCTCTGTGGAGCTCCTTGATGCAAAGCCCAGACCAATGGCAGTTACATAGACAATTCCAAGGGGGACAGTCAGAGCAGAGCACTTTTGAAAAGACTGCTGCAGGAGAGAGTGGATTCCCTGTTGCAGAAATATGCAAGCAGAGTCCAGAAAACCGTTTGGTGTGGATGCTGTGGAAGAATTCAGGTATTTGAAGGAGTTGAAACAAACATACAATAGGAGTCCTTACAGATAGAGTTCAGACAGCAGAGGTAGAGAACACAGCTCATTCAGACTCAGCTTGGTGTCATGAGGCATCAGGAAGGACGCCAGCCCTTAGAGCCCCTATTAGGTTAGGCTAGACTTCGCCACAGTAACAACAACAAAAAGCAAAAGTTTCATGGTTTAACAAATACAGGTTTATTTCTCTGGGGCAGGATGGACTGTCCAGACCTGTCCTCCCTGGGCTCCTTCTCCCCACTGCTTCTCCGGTAAGAAGCTCTGCCGTCTGGGTGCCTCCCACTCTCAGGGACACTTATGAAGGACACCCAACGCGAAAACAAATAAAAGGAAATCACCGCATCAGAGCTATAAGTAATAATCAATAATTCAAAGCCTTGATAAAGTCTTGCTGGAGAGCGCTTCAGAGAGAAGGCATGGGCTGAGTTTCACGGTTAATTCAATGTCAATTAGCTGATTGCTAACTTCCCTCCAGCGAAATCGCATGCAGTGCAGGGGAGAGAAATCAAACGTGCTCTCGCTTTAACAAGTCTGGTGTTTCAATCATTCATCTCTGGCCGCAGGCTCAGAACCAGTGCCAACAGACATTCCTTCACAGCTTTATCAACTATTTCTGCATGTCACCGTTTTCTCAGCTGCCCTTAACTGTCCCAGGACTATCTCTGAGAACCATGGCTACTTGAAATCCAAAGTCACGAGACCAGCTTTCTGCTTCCTGGAAGGTATAGGACCCACAGCTCCTGAAACTCAGTTTCCCCCTGATGATCTCTTCCTCCAAGGGATACTGTGATCAGTCAATGGGACAAAGCGTGTAAAGTGAACGGCAGAGAGATTGGTATATAGTAGGTGCTCAATTTGGGTAGTTTCTTCTGCCCTTGCAAATCCTTAGATGGCTACTTTGCTTGCCTTCAAGCCCCTGTAGAGGCCACGCCTCCTTCAGCACCATGGCCAGAGTCTCTGCCCAGAGGCTGAAGATGGGAGAAGAGGATTGGGAAGAGGAGATGCTGCTGGGCTCAGAGCTGGGGGTTAAGTGTGGAAATCAGTGTGAAGGGATCCTGAGGACCAACGAAGCCCACTGCTTCCCTTTGCATAGGAGGAAACAGGCCGGAGAGGGCAAAGGACTTCACCAGAATCACAAAGATGCTGGGTCTCCAAGCTCATCATCTCCGTATCTCATGCTGTCCCACGGGAGGAGAGGTTGGGATTCTGGGTCCCCTTCTCCTTCCTGGGAACCCCTAGAGTGTTCAAGACACAAGAGGAGAGTTACTGGTGTACAGGGAGACCTCAGGAAGAGGCTGCCTGGAGGAACAGATGGCTGCAGGAGACCTGGGCTCTCCCTGGGGGTTCAGCCCTAGTCCAGAGTCCCTGGAAAGTGTCCTTTGCTATCTCTCCTCCCCACAGTTCTGAGCTGGGGCTTGAATCAATCATTCACATGCCTAGCACAGTGCACAGCAGCAGGAGGGTGGGGAGAGGCTCCCTACACACATGCAGCACCTTCTCTTGGCAGGCAGACATACATATCTCTCACAAGTGTGTAGCATGATGTGATGGCTAATTTTCTGTGTCAACTTGACTGGGCTAAGGGGTGCCCAGATAGCTGGAAAAACATTATTTCTAGGTACGTCTCCGAGGGCGTTTCCAGAAGAGATTAGCATCTGAATCGGTAGACAAAGTAAAGAGGATCACCCTCACCAAGGTGGGGAGGCAACTCCCAATGCTGAATAGAACAGAAAGGCAGAGGAAGGGGGAATTCTTTCCCCGCTTAAGCTGAGACATCCATCTTCTCTTGCCCTCAGACATCAGTGCTTCTACTTCCCAGGTCTTCAGACTTGGCCTGGGACTTAACACCAATGGCTCCCCCAGCTCTCAGGCCTCCAGGTTTGAACTAGAACTACACCACTGGCTTTCCTGGGCCTCCAGCTTGCAGATGGCAGATGGTGGAACTTCTCAACCTCCACAGTCATGTGGGCCAATCTCTCATAATAAATCTCTCTCTCTCTCTCTCTCTCTGTATATACAGATATAGATATAGATATAGACATAGACATAGACATAGATATACCTGTATCTATCCTATCGTCCTGTTTTTCTGGAGAACCCTGACCAATAAACACACCCATAGCTTGTGGACTGTGCCCGGGTGTGCAATGACCACAGATATTTTGTCTTGTGCAAGACTGAGGATGTTCCTTCCATGACCCGCTGGTCCCCTCCCCCTTCCCCTGGGAGTTGAGGAAGGCAATTCTCTCCAGTCTCCTCTATCACAGGCCACTCTTGGGCTGAAGACTGACGCTGGGCCCAGCAAGCTGACTTGTGAGCCCTCCTCATTAGAGATCTGTACGGTGTTTGTTTTTAAAAGAAGAGTGACGAACTACAATTTCTGGTCTCTGTTAGGCAGTGTAGCTTGACAGTGAAAACCTACGATCATAGACACGTGGGTTTGAATCCCAGCCCCACCACGTCCTAGCCATGAGACACTGAAAAAGCTATTTAACCTCTCAGAGCCCCAGTTTCTTCATTTATAAAATGAGCATAATGATAGTACCACACTTATAAATAGTTGAGGGGATTAAATGAGACAACTCGTGCAAGTGCTTCACACGGTGCCCAGTACAGAATAAGTGTTTCATAAATAGCAGTGATCTTCCTTTAGTAAAAGTTTCTTTTGGAAAAATTCCAAGCCTCAAGGGCATCCCAGAAGTCTGTCCACAGCAGAATGAAAGTACTCAAGGGTATCCTGGGCCCCTCAGACCTCCCACCCCAGACAGTGTGAGGCTCAGTCTGGGGCAGGCGGTCAGGGATTCCCTCCCCACTGCCTCTCTCCTGGACAGCATCTTTCGCAGAGGCAGTGTTTCTCCGTGCCTACAGTGTGCACCAGGCATCCGGTCCTCCACGGCACCAGTCCTTGCTGCCCTGCAACATCACCACCTCCTCCCCTTGCATCGTCAGCCCTAGAGGAGGTAAGGGCTTCAGACTACTGCCAGCCTCAAGGGCCTCAGCATCTCCTGTCGCTTCCTAAACCCCAGCCATGCCTTGCAAGCAGCCCATCCACTGCAGTCTCTGTGTGTAAAGCATCTGAGGTGAATTCTGTGTCCTGCCAGGACCCTAACCAAACACTCCTCAACCCACCCAAACAAAGGGGATGCTCTTTGGCATTCTTGGTATCTCTCTCACCTTCTCTCTCCTACAAGTTCTCCTGAACACAGCGGGGGAAACACTGAGATTGTTTCTGTCACTTTCCTTAGTGGAGACCACCCCAGGGTGCTGGGGTGGGGGAGGGGTACCTGCTGTTACACACACACACACACACACACACACACACAGAACCAACAGCCCCTCTCATCTTCCTCACAGGTCGGGGAGAACTCAGGACAGGTTGGAACTCAGCATCAGAAGAGCCAGGTTATAGCACCCTTTTGCCACAAACAAGCTAAAGAATTTGATAACCTCTATTTCCTCCCATATAACATAAAGAAACTCACACTTCTTCCCAAGCTGTTAGAGGATCTGGTGGGTTGAGGGATGCGGATGTGGTCTGTAAACTATAACCATGACATAGGGGTGAGAAATTATTACTGAGTTCCCACAGGAGCCTCAAGGGCTCCTGCCCCCTCCAAGCTGCAAGGCACGTCGGAGAAAGGATGGCAGGCCTACAGGACAGCCAACATCTGGTGCCCAGGGCGGCTCCCTGCCCCACCAACAAGGAGGGGCCGCTTCTTTCCCAAGGACATCAATATCCCAAGTGATATTGACATTGAGGTTGGAGCAGGAACTGGGCTGAAAATGGGAATGAGGCAGTGATTGAAATTCGAGCTGGGGTTAGAGTTAGGATGGGGGCTCAGGCTGGGGTTGGTGGTAAAGTTGGGGTTGAGGTCTGGGATTGAGGCTGAGGTCAGGTTGGATCTGTGTTTGAGTTGGGGCTGAGATTGAAGCTGATTTCAAGATGGAGGTAGGGCTGAGGTTAAGACTACGTCATGCGGTTGAGGCTACGATGGGCTAGAGTTGAGGCTGAGGTTAGAGCTGCGGAGGGGGTTGAGCTTGGGGTTGAGGTTGGCGTTGGAGATGGGTTAGAGGTTGAGGCCGGGGTTGGACTCTGAGTTGGGTCTGGGACTGAAGGCGGAAGGCGGGTGGAAGCTGAGTCTTCCCTGAGTTGGGGTTTGGGTGTGAGGTTCTGGAATCCTCCCTGCCCGTGCAGACCCCACTGGGCTTTGGGAAACTAACTAACCTGCCCAGTGGAGGTGCTGACATAGCGACATCTCCTCCTTTGCCTCTCTGGGGTGACTTTATCCGTTCATTTATTATTTCATTCATCCATTCAGTAACAAATTTATTGCTCACCTATTATAGGCTGAATACTGTACCCAATGCTGGAAATGCACTGTAATCCAAGCAGATGTGGCTACCTCCATCGAGCTTATGTTTTAAAAGGGAGGAAAGCCAATAACCCAACAGTCACAGAACTGAAAACCTAATTACAGGAGTGCAAAGGGCTATGAATGAAAGGCCCAGGGAGCCATGTGATAGCACAGCAGATGAAGGGTCATGGAAGGCCACTGGATGTGATGAAAGCTCCCAAAGTGGTTCAGAGTTCATATGGGGGAAACAGATAACAGAGGGATTGACTCTAGCTAGAAACCAAGGAATGCTTCCTAGAAGTGGTGGCACTGTGCTAAGTTCTCCGTAGTCTCCTCCACCCCTGAAGCTGGGAGGCAGTGGGTGCAATGGATTTGGAGTCAGATAAATCTGACTGGGCCCTAACCAGACTATCAAGGTAGAAACCAGCTGAGCTGTGTACCTTGTGCAAGTAACTTACCCTCTCTGAGCCTCCATCCCATTCTTTAAGATGGAGATGGTAATTGCTACTTTGTGGGGCTTATGTGAGGATTCAAGATGAGGTGTGTAAGGATCCTGGCATACATGAAGTGCTCAGTTCACGTTAGCGCCTCTCCCTTTTCCAGGGCGAGGGGAAGAGCAGGAGGTTGCCACAAGTAGCCGACACCCCGCAGGCGACCGCTTGGGGTCCAGGTCTTCAGGATCCAGCTGTCACCCCTGCAGGCCCAGGCATGATTCTTCCCTGGAGTTCACACTCCCCAGAAGGGAGGCATGATTTACACAGCCATCGGGACAACTCCAAATTGGACTAAAACCTAATGACTGGAAACGAGACGAGTAATGAAATTCTACGCAGAAAATTTACAGGGGAGATTTATTAGGTGGGTTTTATTTACGATGCTGAGCACTTAGGGCTATGGGGTGGGGTGTGGCATTGGACAAATAAATTCAGTCCACACACTCCCAACCCAGATATCACCTGCCCTGGCACTACCTCCACTCAGTCATCCTAGACTCTGGATAGGTAGGAGACCCCTGCAGCATCTCCTGTGCCCACTGAACTCACAACACCACCCCCCGCCAGGCTTTGCCTTCTTCGCCACCTCATCCCTGTATTGCCAGCCTCTCCAGACGATGCATTTCTCCCTATCTTTGGGAAGACAGCTGTATCGCCCTTGGGCTGGCTTTGCCTGGAGGCTGGACCTCAGGAACACAGAGGGCAGTGGTTGGAAAGCAGGAGCACCAGGAATGGCCAGTCCAGTGGTTAGCATCTAATGAACCTGACCTTGGAATAAGTGTTCCCTGAGGCAGAAAAGGAAGCAGAAACCTGAAGAGAAGGATGGTGCTATTCCAGAACAGCAGTGCCCTTAGGCAGGACCTTCTTGTGGTCAGAACAAGGGAGCTGCTGGTAGGAGCCTGGAAGGGAAATCCAGGCAATTCTGTGCTGCACCAGGGTCTCCAAGAAGCCAAGGACCTAGACAAGGGCTGCAAAACTGTTTTTAGCTACAGAAAGTGGAGCCCCCTCCTGCTGCCTCCTCGCAGAGCTGTCCCTCTCCCAGGACATAGGGATCGGCTACTGGCCCTCATTGCGCTCTGCATGCCTCCTCCCCCATCACTCTCACTTGCCCCTTCTTTCTTCCACCTACTTCTTTTGGCTCCAATAACTCTTTGACCTATTTTTTCCTTCAGTCACCTCATTCCAAGCACACTGACTTCTTTGTTGTTGCTCAAACATTGCCCAGCAAGTTCCTGCCTCAGGACCTTTGCACTGCCTGGAATGCTCTACCCCCAGTGAACAGCATGGCTTGCTGTGACTTTCCTTGAAAGTCACCTTCTCAGAAAAGTCGGATAGGTTCCTGACCCATCAAAATGTCAACCTCCCCCTGGACTCTTCCTATCCCCCTTCTCTGCTTTATTTTTTCTCCTTAGCCTGCATCACTAAATACTTTATATTTTATTTCCTTATCTTGTTTAGCGTATGTCTCCCCCACTAGAACATAAGCTCCAAGAGAACAAAGGTTTTGTTTTGTTTTGTTTTGTTTTTCTGTTTTGCTCGCCACTGTAATCCACAGCTCCGTGCACAGGGTCTGGCAGATGGAAGACACTAGAACAAACTTTGCTGGCTGATGGAGCCTGGTCTCAAATAACCACACTGCCCCTGAGGGAGTAGCATACATAGCAGTATGTACCAAGTGCCAGGCACTGTGTCAAAGGCTCCCGTGATCACCTCCGTGAGGGGCTCATTCAGCAAATGACCTCAGTACTTGCTTCTGTGCCAGGTACTGGGGCACCAGATGAATCAGACCCAGGCTCTGCACTCCAGGAGCTTCCAGCGTGGGGGGCAGGAAAGACCCAGACTCGGGAAGAGTAGTTTTGTGTGTTCAATGCACAGGCCCTGAGAGACGGATGAAAAGGACGTCAGCCAGGGAAGCCTGGAGTGCCAGGGCAGCGAGAAAGATTCCAGCAGGGGGCACCCTACAAGCGGCCCTCACAGCCACGCAGAGGTAACATAGGAACCAGCAGCACAGGCCACGGGGCCAGGTGTGGGTTCCAGCTTTGTCATGTAGCCACCTCAGATGTTCCTCAGCCGCTCTGTGCCTCAGTTATTTACCTCATCCGTAAAATGGAAATAACATAGTGCCTACTCTCAATTTAAACAGCATCATCAGGGCTTCCCTGGTGGCGCAGTGGTTAAGAATCTGCCTGCCAATGCAAGGGACACGGGTTCAAGCCCTGATCCAGGAAGATCCCACATGCCGCAGAGCAACTAAGCCTGTGCGCCACAACTACTGAGCCTGCGCTCTAGAGCCCACGAGCCACAACTACTGAGCCCACGCGCCACATCTACTGCAGCCCGCACGCGTGGAACCCATGCTCTGCAACAAGAGAAGCCACCACGAGGAGAAGCCCTCACACCACAACAAAGAGTAGCCGGCGCTCGCCACAACTAGAGAAAGCCTGCACATAGCAACAAAGACCCAACACAGCCAAAAATAAATAAATAAATTTATTTATTTTTAAAAATAAATAAACAAATTTATTTATTTAAAAAAAATAAATAGGGCTTCCCTGGTGACACAGTGATTAAGAATCTGCCTGCCAATGCAGAGGACACAGGTTCAAGCCCTGGCCCAAGAAGACCCCACACGCCGCAGAGCAACTAAGCCCATGCACCACAACTACTGAGCCTGCGATCTGGAGCCCGCAGGCCACAGCTACGGGGCCCGCATGCCACAACTACTGAAGCCCGTGCGCCTAGAGCCCATGCTCCACAACAAGAGAAGCCACAATGAGAAGCCCGCGTACTGCAACAAAGAGTAGCCCCTGCTCACCGCAACTAGAGAAAACCCGCGCACAGCAACAAAGACCCAACACAGCCAAAAATTAAAAAATGAATAAATTTAAAAATAAATTTTAAAAAATAAATAAAATAAAATAAAATAAAAAGCACCATCAAAATGTATATTTACAGAATATAAATACAGAATACCCACCCTCCCTACTCAGCCATAAAAAATGAATGAAATCTTGTCATTTTCAGCAACATGGATGGACTTGGAGGGTATTATGCTGAGTGAAATAAGTCAGACAGAGAAAGACAAATACCGTATGATATCACTTATATGTGGAATCTAAAAAATACAACGAACTAGTGAATATGACAAAAAAGAAGCAGACTCACAGATACAGAGAACAAACTAGTGGTTACCAGTGGGGAGAGGGAAGGGGGGCAGGGCAATATAGGGGTAGGGGATTAAGAGGTACAAACCATTATGTATTAAATAAGCTAGAAGGATATACTGTACAACACAGGGAATATAGCCAATATTTTATAATAACTATAAACGAAGCATAACTTTTAAAAACTGTGAATCACTATATTGTACACCTACAACTTATATAATATTATACATCAACTATACTTCAATAAATTAAAAAAAGAAAAAATATATATAGTGCCTACTCACTGGATAGCTGTGAAGATGAAATGAAGTGAATTTGCAAAGCTCTTCACACAGACGGAGAACATAATTAATAAGCACACTGTAAACGTTAGCCATTATTATTACTGCTTTTATTTATTGTTATTGAAAATTAACAGGCAAAGGGGAAGAGAAAAGAATTCCAAGGAGCAGGCTGGGCAGTGGCTAAAGGCAGAAGTACAGGCACGTTCAAGGTTAGAGCAGAGCCTTCCATACCCATCGCAGAGCTGTGCTTAGTAAATGTCTAACAACTGGCTCTGGGGGTGGGGAACCCTGATCTGCAGCATTTGCCGATTTCTGTGGGGTAAATACTCCCACCTCATTTCAAACTACCTATGTGACGTCACTGAATGAGAAGTTGAAAGAGAAGCACAATTGGCACCTGCAGGCCCATATGCATGATCTCCAGCCTGCAGCTTGGCTCAGAGGATACGGCTTCTACCCACCCCGATCCTTGACAGGGCTGGCTCTGTCTGTCCCCTGTCCTTGGCCCTCAAGTTGGGCTCTAGAAGGGAAAAGGTTAGGCATGGGGTGGGGGCCAGGGAGAGACCTGCTAGGACGTGGCCTGAGGTCCATGTGTGGCCAGACCTCAGAGATCCTAGTCCCTGGGAATCTTGGGAGCCAATGTCTCACACCCACACACACACATACACACACACACACACACACACACACACACACACACACACATTTACACACCACTGAATTCTCAGCCCTGAGCCCTGAGGCCACTTGGGTATGGGTATCTCTGCCTCTAGGGAGGCCAAGGTGATTTGAGCCCTTGGTATCCTAGGTGAAGTGAGGGACAGGGCCCTTTCCAGAGGCACATGTTCCAACCTCCCACATGAATTCCCTTCAGAGGCCCTGGTCCCCTCCTGCCGGTTCAGATGGGGGAAGTTCTAGAAACCAACTTCAGAGACTTGGGGCTGGGCCAGCCCCCGCAGATCGGCTCTACTGGTGGGGAGGGGCCCTCAAAGCTCCAGGGTTTGCCACCTTGCTCCCTCCCTCCCACCCACCCTCCCCAGCAGGTTATCAGCGTGAAAACAGGAAGGCTGGCAGTGCTATTAATAATACATGAAGCTGCTCTGCCCTGATCAGGCAGGCAGAAGCACAGAGGCAGCTCCAGCCCCAGGGAGGGAGAAAGCCAGGCTGCTGGGGGCCTACCTGGCTGAGTGGCGGGCAGGAGTGGAGGGGGGCCCTCTCTTCCTTCTCCCATTTGTTTTGTGCATAGCCAACACTCAAGGCCAGGTGCCGGTACTCCCTCTAGTTTGCTGAATGTCATTTCCCTCCTTAGCTGCTGCCTGGGTCTGGCAGAAGCAGCAACCAACACAGAAAATCTTCTAGCCTGGGACGCAGGAGACCTGGCCATAGAGGGCCAAGGAACAACCCAATCTTTGGTGATCAAACAGATGTGGGTCTGAATCCCAGCCCAGGCCCACCTACTGTGTGACTTCAGACAAATCACTTTACCTCTCTGAACCTCTGATTCTTCATCTGCAAAATCAGAGACTACAAAGGAAAGAGAGGGAATAACAAAAGAACAGATGTGAAACCGCTGGCCTACAGCAGTCGTTCAATAAATGGTAGCTGGGTATTATCACTTCTGTGAGTCTGAACGTGGGCAAGCTTCTTCCTTCCCTGGGCCTCAGGCTTGCCATCTATAAAATAAGTGTGTTGAACCAGGTGATCTTGAAGAGCCTTCCAAATGCCAGTCGGATGTCCATGACTACAGGGTGAGAAATCCCAGACTAGAGATGGGCTCTCAGAAGCCCCCAAGACACCCTACCCAGCTGGGAGTCCCCTGCCTGGAAATGCTGTCCTGCCCCCAGAATGCACATGCACTAAGATGCAGGGTGCCTGTGTGGTTTGGTCCTCTCTGCCTCAGTTCCCCTAGTTTTGATGTAGGGACATAATCCCATGGTGGCTCCCTGAGGAAGGGGTCAGCAGAGCGCAGGTCCAGGAGGAGAGAGGAAAGAGCAAGAGCGTCCCAGGGAGGGAGAAGGAGCCTTGACTCGGTCATCAACGGAGAATCACGACAGGCCCGGAGCCCGGGGGCTCTCCAATCCTTTCTACCTCACTTATGCATTCATTCGTTCATTCATTCCACAAATACTTATGGAGCCCCCTCGGGACTTTGGTAGCAGCCCTCTGTTTGGTTCCCCTTCTGCCTCCTGTTTCTCCCTCTGAGGTTCCCTTACCAGCTCCTTTTCCCCAACCAGCCCTCTAAAGGAAGGGTCCCCAGTTCTGTTCTTGGTACTTTCCTCCTCTCATGCTACACAATCCCCTGGGCCTTCTCCCATTCCCACAGATTTATCTGTCTCTATGCCAATAACCCCAAACCTCTTTCCCTGGAGTGAATTGCCCTTGAGCTCCAGAGCCATAGACTCAACTGCCCCCAGGGCATCTCCATGTTGAAGCCTCACAGGCACCTCAAACTCAACCAGGCCCAAGTCCAACTCACCACCTGCCCAGGCCCTCCGTGATCTGGTCCCTCTGACTGTTCCACTTCCACCTCCTCTGAGCCCTACAGTTTCCAGGGTTCTTCTCTCTCCCTTCTGCTGTCTTCTCAAACGTAAGTTCTATGAGGCTGTGTTAGGCAGAGAGTGTCTCTGCCCGAGCCCTGGGAAGACCACACTCCTACTACCCCATAGTTATCCTGTTCCCCTCCACCTCCATCCGAGGGCCTTCCTTGGACTGGGGAGTCTGGGTGCACGGGGGAAGGAGGGACCAACTGGCAGCTGAGTGCCTGTGCATGGAAGTCTCCAGGACTCAGAAAATCAGAGATGCCAGAAAAACAAAGTCTGCTGCCTCTCCACAGCCAGATCCCCTCTCCCCAAGGAGACGCCTGTGTTTCCCTTGTGATGGGACCAAAAGGAAGGAAAGAGGCTGCAGACAGTACCTGCAGTGGGCAGAGCGTGGGCCTCAGCCCTGAGCTATTCCCTGCTCTGTCCCTGCCTAGCTGTGTGGCCTTGAGCACAATTTCATCTTTCTGGATCTCAGTTTTGTCAGCTGTAAATTTCAATCACTTGACCAATATTCATCGACCATCTAGTCTACTCCAGGCCCCGTTCTGAGCACAGGAATGTTTTGGTAAGTAAGACAGACCAAGTCTGTCAGACCAAGTCAGACCAAGCTTTACGAAGCTTACATTCCAACTGGAGAAACAAACAATCAAAATGTAAACAATCAAATAGGTACTATAATGCTGCACAAGGATAAATGCTCTGCCCAAGACATTAGAGAAGAACTGGGAGGCAGATGTTTTAGCCAGGGTAGACAGAAAAGGCCAGTCTGGGAGGAGAAGTTTGAGAAGAAATCTAAATCAAACGAGGGAATGAGCGTGTGAAGAGGTGGGGAAATCACTCCTAGCAGAGGGAACAGCAAGTGCAAAGGTCCTGAGGTAGGAATGAGCTTAACAAGTTTAAGGAATTACAGGGTGGCTGGTATGGCCAGTGCGGCTGGAACAAGGGAACAAGGGAGAGGATGGCAGGAGGGAAGATCTGCAAGAAAGCAAGAGGGTAGGTCATGCAGGGCCTTGAAAGCCATCATAAGCCTTTCAGCCTGTATGAGATGGGAGCATTTAAAGGGTTGTGAGCAGAGGAGGGACACGATCCAATGAAGATTTTAAAAGATCTCTCTGGCTGCTGTGGAAGAACGGACTGTGCCGCAGCGTTGTCCCGTGGAAATATGATGGAAGGCACGTATAAAATTTTAACGTTTCTAATGGCCACATAAAAAGTAAAGAAACAGGTGAAATTAATTTTAATAACACCTTTTATTTCATCCAATATATTATCAATATGACATCTCTGTTGGAAATTTCTTAGAGATGTTTTACGTTCTCTTTTTCACACCAAGTCTTCAAAATGCAGTGTGTATTTTACGCTTGCAGCTCACCTCAATCCGGACGAGTCGCATTTTAAGTGCCCACTAGCTGCGTGTGGTTACGGTATTGGGCAGCCCCACTGTAGCAGGGCAGGAGTGAAAACAGCAAGCAGGTAAGAGGCATTGCCAGGTGCGGAACAGCAGGACCGAGAGTTGGGTGGAGATGAAGAAGAGGAAGAAAACAAGGATGTGGGGGAGGGGAGTTGAGCTGAGCCCAGGTGGTGCCCAACGGTTGGAGGTCAGATTCCCTGGAAATGCTCTGAGACTATGAGATCTGCATAAAGGAGGTTTAAGGGAGAAGACTCTTAGGACAACAGCAAGAGAAGGAAGCGGCACTGGGCAAAGGGAGAAACGGATGTGCAATGCAGTCACAGCCAGTCTCACACGGAGCTCCGGAGCTGGAACGGCCCTTCCAAGGGTCCCAAGTTGCGGCAAGGGGACCTGGCCTTTGCCCACCCCCGCCAACTGATCAGCCATCGGAGGCAGGCTGACCCCAGGGAGGGGGCTAACTTTGGACAAGGTGCCCCCCTTCCACCAAAGGCAGTTCCCAGAAGTGGATTCATCTGGAAGCCATCAACAGCCCACACTCCTACACCACAGCCAGGCAGCGGGGGGACAGGAGAAAGGGGACCAAGAGGGAGGCCTCCTGGGACCACTTCTTCCTCCCGGGGAAGAGGACCAATAATGCACGGTAGCAGTAGGGGCCAGCACAGGCCAGCCACGTCCATCGAGAGCCTCTGAGCAGAGCTGGGGAAGCCTCAGTCACTGGAGGGACTCAGGCCCAGCTGGGGGCTCCGTCTCCAAGCCCCTCACTCTGTGGGACCCATCTCACAGCCAGTCCTCAGGTTCCAGTTCCAGCTTCGTGGCTCCCCTCCCCCTGCTGCTCCCCACAACGGGGCACATCCCTGCCCCCATCCTTCGGAGGACTCCAAGCCCATCTCAGCCAGGCTATTGTGAGGCTTGAATGAGCTTAAGCAAGTGGAAAAGTTTTGTTCACTGTGGGGTGCTAGCCACATAGGAGGGGGTTGTTATTAAGCTCCACACTTCCTGCCTCTGGAAGAGCTAATCCCCCTGGGCCCACCGCTTTCTCCTCTTGCCCTGGACTCCCTCCCCCCACCCTCTTCTTCAGGGCCTTTGAATCTTTCTTCTCTCACCCGATTCCGTCTTTCTGAGTCTCAGTCTCTCTCTCCCTCTCCCTCTCTCTCTGAAGCCCCATCTCTATAACCCTCTGCCTCTCCGTGTCTTTGTCTTGATTTGGGTCTTTGTCTACGGCCCCTCCTCCTGCAGTTTCACCTCCTACCAGGGCAGCTCAGAGCTGCCCCACAGGTCTGGCCTGGGCCGGGAGGAGGGCAGGATGGGAGGGCAGGGAGAGTGGCCTGGACTCTCAGGACCCAAAGCAGCAGCTCAGTTCAGTGCTCGCCCACCCACTCCTCTGAGCCCTCACGAGGCTCCTCCACCTGCCAGCGTGGCAGCCAGCCGCTGACCCGGTTCCCGCCTCGGGTCCCAGCCTGCTTGTTTATTACAGCAGTGTGGAGAGGCTCCGTAGCCACACAACTTTACCGCTCCAAAAGCTTGGTGCTGGCAAGGGGCCATCAGCCCCTGCAGCAGCACAGGCAGGCTGCCAGGAGGTGAGTCCCTTCCCCTGCAGCAGCATGGCATCCTCCAGGCTGGGTCACAGTGAGGGTCACAGGCCCAGCCCAGCAGGGGTGGGAGCAGCATGCAAGATTCCCCACGACCCTGGTCCCCCAGGGTGCCCAGGCCAGGCAGCTGCTAACAGCCCCACAGCCAAGACAGAGCCCTTCCTCTTGTCTCTATAGGGGGATTGGGGCCCCGAGTTCTCAAGGAACCTCTCTAAGAACCCGGCAGGGAGAGGAAATACATAAACAGAAGGGTCACAAAAGTATAAATACTGACCAGCTCTCCAACATACGCACTCAGTAAGCATAACTGAACTAGTGGCTGTGTTAGGCATTCAGTCAGTGGATGGATGGATGAAGTGGGTGGCTGAATGGATGGGTGATGGATGGATGGGGCAGGGGTGGATGGATAGGTGGATGGATGGATAGGTGGATGGATGGGTAGGTGGATGGATGGATAGATGGATGGGTGGATGGGAAAACAGACGGAGTCATGATTTCCGGGTTAGCATAGCCCATAAGAACAAGATCTTCCTTTTCCTTTGTCCCATCCAGAAAACCTTCTTTACCAGGTTTCTTTATTCACCAAAGACTGAAGCACCAGACTCCTCCCTTGGCCTCTGCATTTTGAGCAACTTTTCTAGTTCCTCTTCTCCGTACCTTTTCCTGCAGGAGAGGTTGAGGAGCCCAGGTCACAGGCACAGGTGGGTGGTCAGGAACTGAGAAACCCACCCTGGCTGAGGCCTGTGTGCTCACCATCTTAAGGAAAGGACAGAGGGAGCCAGGCCAGGCCAGGTGAGCACCGCCCTCCATCAGAGTTAGTTAAGCACAGGGAGTGTTTCAGGACAGTCCCATCAGAAAACAAGTGTGGAAGGGGAAAATCTACAGCTTTCATTTGGGGAAAAACAATCAATTGAAACACCTGCCCTGACAGCGAGATTAATTTTGCTTTTCCAAAAGTGTGTTGTGAGCAACCATACTTCCAGGAGATGCTTCCCAAAGGAAGAGCCCTGGGGAAAACTAAGTATGGGAAACACTATATGTTAAATGTATCTTATGATCATTCACAACACATATTAGCATAGTAAAAGCTTGTAATGGGGCTTCCCTGGTGGCGCAGTGGATGAGAGTCCGCCTGCCGATGCAGGAGACACGGGTTCGTGCCCCGGTCCGGGAAGATCCCACATGCCGCGGAGCGGCTGGGCCCGTGAGCCATGGCCGCTGAGCCTGTGCGTCCGGAGCCTGTGCTCCGCAACGGGAAAGGCCACAACAGTGAGAGGCCCGCGTACCGCAAAAAAAAAAAAAATGTTTGTAGTAAAGAAAAAAAAAAGAGGAAGACAAATACCATACGATATCACTTAGATGTGGAATCGAAAACATGGCACAAATGAACCTATCTATGAAACAGAGACAAACTCACAGACATAGAGAACACACTTGTGGTTACCAAGGGGGCGGGAGGGGGAGGAGAGATGAACTGGGAGTTTGGTATTAGTAGATGCAAACTATTACATATAGAATGGATAAACAACAAGGTCCTACTGTATAGCACAGGGAACTATATTCAGTATCCTGGGAAACCATAATGGAAAAGAATAGAAAAAAGAATGTATATATGTGTATAACTGAGTCACTTTGCTGACACCAGAAATGAACACAACATTGTAAATCAACTATATTTCAATAAATAAATAAAGATATATCTTTAGGGAAAAAAAAGAAAACAAGTACGGAACTTTCTTTTCTCCCTTCCAAGAGCCTCGGCTCCGAGTCGCACCTTGGCTCCCTGAGCAGAGTCCAGAAGGCAGGGCTTAGCTATGCAGGGAGCTGCTGGGAGGCCAGGAGCTAAGCGGTGGAGGGTATACAGAGAAGATGTGACTGGGAGCCCCGGGGAGAGAAAGTTCTGAGGCAGGCCTGGTTGAATAGGATTAATGTGGGCACCCCACCCTCTACTGGGTGGCTTCCAGGAGGCTCAGGGCCTGATCCTGGGCAGGGCCCAGGCAGGACATGTAAGACTCCAGAGCCGTGATTTTCTCAGGACCACCCTGCCTCACCCATTGTGGGGATCCTGCCCTTTCTGAGTGGCAGACACTCGTGACTGTGGTGACTGGGAGATGGGAAGAAGCTGAAGGAATAAGAGGAAGCCCAACTGTCTCCCCAGGATTCCTTGTGTTGTTGTAAAAATTAAATGAAATAATATATTAAAGTACTTAGAAATATAGTAGGCGCTCAATAAGTGTTAGCCATCAGCACTTAGGATAGTGCCTTGCACAAAGTGGGCACTAGATAGTTGTTGAATTAATGTACAAATGAATGAATGAATCCTGCCCCCACTTAGCTCCTCTGCCTCAAACACCAGAAGATACAAGTTAATTCTGTCTCCGTAACTACTGAGGAAGATGTACACATTAAGCCCATTCTAACCCGAGGGCCTTTGCACTTGCTATTCCCCCGCCAGGAGTGATCTCCCTCATATCCTCACATGAGGGTTCCCTCCCTCACTTGATTCATCTCTGCCACTGAAAATGAGAACGGGCCCTGACCACTGCCTGCTAATAGAGCTCCCAAAGTTGTCTCTCCTTTCCCAGTCAAGGACCCTCACCAAGTACGTACAGACACACACACACAAATCCAGGCAATTCTAACTAGACAACTTCAGTGTCCCCACCCTACCCAGAGTTAGGCCTAGAGTAGACAGGGGCTCTGGCCTGGCAGGTGGCCCCTCCCATATGCTGATGGCCATTAGTGCCCATGCATGACAAGGGCTCACCCAACCCACAGAGGAGGTCATGCTCTGTCCCCAACCACCCCCCTCCCAACCAACCTGGCAAGAACCACGGTACCATGCAAACAGTAGAGTCTACTGGACTGTGATTTAAGATCCTAGCTCTAAAAAAAAAAAAAAAAAAAGATCCTAGCTCTATCACTTAAGGAAAAAAAAAAATTTTTATTGAGCACTTACTGTGTGCCAGCCACTGTGCTACCCTCCCTACACACTTGAGCTCAACTAACCCTCACAACAATTAAGCAAGGTAGGTGTGATCCTTATTTTATACCTGGCTGAAGCAGAATAAACTGGCTAAGTGCTCAGGCTGTAGAATGAAACAGAGCTGGGTTCAAATCTGAGCTCCTCCACTCACAGTGTGACCTTGGGCAAGTCACTGCAGCTCTCTGAGTCTCTGCTTCCTCCTCTGTAATGAGGAGATAAGACAGCCACTGCCTTTGATCCTGCTGACAATCAAAGGAGATAATGGATAAAAGTGCCTGCAACCTTCAATCAAGGTCGGGGCCCTGCCCTTCCTGCCTTATCTCACCGGCTTCCCTGCCAAGGTTTGCAGGCTGGGACTGGTCTTCCCGATGGTGCCAGGCACAGGGCTGGGCACAGCTGGCACACACAGACTATTCCTACTAACTAGCAGATTCTCCCAAGGCCTTGATTGCAGAGAGCACTCCCTGTCCCAGAGCATCCAAGCAGGGGATCCCCACCCTGGGCAGCACCAGGGGGAACACCTCTGGAGGGAGGGCCCTTCCTGCCTCCGAGCCTCCTTGTTTTAGAAGCCCTCACCAGGCTAGACCGGGTGTCCTAATCTGAACCCCAGATCCTGTCCTTGGGCTCCTAGGGCCTGAGTTCCTACCTAGAAAGCCTGACTGGCACCCTGGCTTGTCTAGAGACCCACAAGTCACGCACCCCAGTGCCTGACCCTGCCCCAGCCCCTTAGCTGTACCCTGCCTTATGCGGACAAACAGCCTCCACTCATACCAGCTGCCCAAATCACCCATTCCAGAATCCCAAGCTCCAGTCTGCCCACTCAACCCCCCAGCTGCCATCCACCTCTCCACAGCTGTCACTGTCACCCCATCCAGCAGCCCCCCACGCATGCACACTCAGAGCCTGCAGCCGGTCCACACTAACCGTGCCCTCTGCAGGGCCCTGAAGCCTGGCAGAAAAATCACCGAGGCGCTTTGACATTAATCAAAGACATTCATAAATAAATATGTGTAAATCATATGCAAACCAAGGTAGGAATTTACATCTTTCACTGCTGAGTCAGCATCTCCAGGCACCAGGGATGCTGCCTGCAGCTCAGGAGGTTTGGCACAAGAGCCCTCCCCTCTAGCGGTCCACTGAATAATCCTAGATGTCTCATCTGAGATTCTCCAACTTTCAAGCTGGAAGCATCAACCCCTGTTTATTGATTGCCTAGTACATGCCAGGCATTATACATACTATGGGCATTCAGTGAGATAACATGCAAAGTACTTAGAATGGTACCTGGCACCTACCTAGCAAGCACCCAATATACGTGGGCCATTATCATTAATATCTCTCAGTTTCTTCATTTGTAAAATGAGAATCAGAGTTGCACCTAATTCATAGTGTTTTGGTGAGGATGCAATGTGGAAACCCAGGTAGAAGCACTTAGCACAATTCTTGCACACAGTAAGCACTCAATAAATCTTAGCCATTTTATTAAATAGTGTGTGCCCATGCAAACAAGTTCTGGAAAGATATAGCCAATAGGAGTAGTTAAGAGAGGGGAGGAAGAGAGATGAACAGAGGACTTCCACTTTCTGTTTCAGATATTTCTGAGGCAAAGAATTTGACAAATGAGCTTGTATGGCTTTCAGCAGCAGCAAGAACAAGAAAGCTATTTCTATGTGGTGGAATAAAAGCCACCAAGGCAGAGACCATGCCCTGGGAGCCTCCACTTCTCAGCCACCTCCTCACCGTTCTGCACCCCTCCCTACTCAGCCTCTGTCCCCAGATGCTCTCCTCAGAACCTGGCCAGGGAGAGCAGTTTGCTCTGGGCACGGTGTTTATATTAACAACACCTTATGTGACTTTTCCTCTCTGGCAGGACCAGTAAGCCCAGGAACTCTGAAACTTCTCCAACAAGCTAGGCCAGGTCTCCATTCTCCCACCTGCCCTCAGGGAATGGGCCTGGACCCAGGTAAAGGTCTTCTTTCTTAGATGTGGTCCCATCCCCGGAGCCCACAGAGAGGCCATTAGGTCTGGATTCATCACTGCTCTCCGAGAATCACTTCTCTTTCCTGCTCCTGTCAGGAGCATATGTACCAAATCTTTGGATCCTATATGTCTTCATCCTGGTTGCAGACAGAGAATGAAATGAGATGGAAATGAGATGACAGAGGTACAGCCATGTGATCATCCAACAGGCCTTTCTTACTGGTACCACCATAGACCAGGAATTGGGCTGGGTGCTGGGGAGCCAAAGATGAACCAGAGCCAGCTACCCCCAGGAGCGCACAGTCCCATGGGAGAGACAGATATACAAAGGGCAATGACAGTGCAGGCCCACAAATGCTAACACGGAGGTGGTCTTCACAATACATTGTGGAAGCAGGGCAGAGGTCGTGGCTTAGTCTAGAGAAGGAGTAAAAAAAAATTCCCAGAGTGGGTAACCCTTGAACTAGGACTTGAAGGATGTGATGGGAGGATGGGGGTGGAGGGGTGTGGGAGAGAAAGACATTCCAAGGAGAGGGAGGGGAGTGCACAAAGGTAGGGAATCATTAGGTCCCAGTGTGTTTGTGGGAAAGAAGCTCCGTGCTGCTGGTTCAGAGCAGAGGCAGGGGCAGGACCAGAGGGGGCTTTGGGCCTGATAATATATACAATTGGGAGCAAGGGAAGGCTTCTCAGGAGGCAAGTGACATGTCCATGTCTTGGGGGAGCTCTCTGATTTGATTCAACGAAGGGACGGGAGGAAGGAAGAACGGTCCTAGACCAGTCTTAGATTTTATAACCTATCCACTCCCTTATTCTTTTAACTTCGCTTTCCTGGAGTCCCTGGGATGTAGGCTTTGGCTGTCCCTTGAGGTGTCCAGAGCAAGCAGGCCAATGGGCCTACAGAAGGAGGTAAACTGAGGCACTCTACAGAAGAGCCCTTCCCTGGTAGAAATGAGAGCAGGGACATGAGTCTGGCATATACTCTGTTCTCAGCCACAAACCAAAGCTGAGACTCGAGGGTGATTTTATCTGCCATGACAAGTCCACCCCCAGGCTCAGACAGGTATTGTTCTGGGCTCAGCAGACATCCCCAGGTCAGACAGATGTCCAGAGCTCAAACAGACATCGCCCCCAGGCCAGGAAGATGTTGCACCAGGCCCAGACAGATGCCATGCCAGGTTCAGACACATGTCCTGGGCCCAGACAAAAGCTGTCCTGGGGCCAGATAATGTTCTGGGCTCAGCCAGGTGTCCCAGACTCAAACAGATGTTGTCTCCAGCCCAGACAGATGCTACCCTAAGCTCAGACAGATGTCTGACACCAGAGATATATAAAGATGCTAAGAGGTCCCTGGGAAAATATAATTCCTAAATCCTCCTTTGCCACTTCCGCCCTCCACCTGCTACTCTCAAGAAAGCCGAGGAATGCCAGCATTGAGCCCAGCCAACTCTCTCCTGACCCTCCCAACTTGTAACAGCCAAAGACCTATATCATTCTGTCTTTCCCTCGACTCCAGGCTAGCCTGCTGCACAGAGGGGAGGGGGAGGCACATACAGTTGGGGGATGAATGAGGTACATGAACAGAAGCACAGGGCATCTGCGCCATCTGTGGCGTGGTAGGTAGTGGTGCCCAGGCTACCCAAGCTGACTCTGTATGGAGAAAGGGGACTGGGGGGATCAAAGCTGATGCAAAGACCAGGCCCACTTAGTCTTACCTCAAACCCCACCCTCTGGAACTGGAGGGGAGAAGTCCTGTGACCTCATCTGCATACTCATGTACCTTGACCAATACCCCAGGAATGTCATTACTGGGTCATTTGAAAATAATTGTTGCTCCAAAGCTGGGCTGCACTAAACTAGGGAGAAAGACAGGGGTTAGGAGGCTGGCCTGGTGTGGACATTAAGTGGGAGTGAATCCCATTCATCAGCTTGGTCCTAGCTGGAAGAATGACCTTCTTTCCCCAAGAGCCGCCATAGGGGCGTCACGGACCAGAAAGGAAAAAGAGCTCTCCCATCACTGCCACACAGCTCCCATCAGAAACTAGAGTTGTGTGTACTGCAGCTTTGCAGAAGTTGGGGTTCAGAACCCTGGGTTTTCCCGGTCCATGGGTGGAGGAGGGACAGCCACTAGACCTGGGGTGGCAGAGTGAGAGGCGTTACGGTGAGAGCCTGGCCTCCCCATCTCCCCATCTGCCATAAGGGGCCTCATGCTAGTCTCTTCCAGAGGGGAGTTCCAAGAGACAGCAGCTCATGAATATGTAAATAATCCATGAGCCATGCCCCCGCCCAAAGGTGAAGTTGGGACCTCCCTCCAGCTCTGCCTACTCCCCCTCCAGAGCTTCCTGGAGGCTGAGGAAGGTGAGGTGTGGTCTTTAAAACCACTCTTAAAGGGAAGCACTGTCTGATACGATTACAAACACTAATGCACACATATTAACCAAGCACAAGCACCCAAACACAAGCGCTGAAATCCTTATGGGCATCTGTAAAGTACGAACAGGAATTCACGCAAGCAAGCTACAAGCACACCAAGCCCCCAACACACTGTTGAAAACACTGATGCACACAAACACAAGGGAACTCCCCTCCCTCCCTTCCCCCCTACCTGAGCTGTCTACCCCCAACCCCTCGGTCGGGCCAGAGTCAACACCAGGCCCAGGAAGGCACCTCCCTTGTCTAACAATGGTGACAAGAACTTAAATCATCACTGCTGCTCCCACCCCACCCTGTGGTGTTGAATTTTGCAGCCATCCAGATAAAAAGTGTGTTTAAAAAACAAAGAGAGAGAGAAACTCAAACCCAGCCCCAGCCTTTCAGAGTGATTAATCCCCGCTAATGATTTACCGATTTGCAGAGAGCGTGTTCTGCATAACCGGATCGTGGGCATTAGCACCAGCTCAGAGGCTGCCATTCTGCTAAAAATGAAAGTAAATTTCAAGAGCAATTGACCACCCCTAATCTGAATATTCTACTGATGCACTGGGAGGATCCCCACACCACATAGACCTAGGGGGCCGAGACAGGCGCAAAAATATAAGGAAAGGTTCATCCCTAAGAGATATTCCACCTTTCATCCTTCCTTCCCTTCCCCAAGTCTGAGAGATAGAGAACCTTAAATTAAATGAGACTGCTTCTTTCTCCTCTGCCAAAGGCAGCCATGCCTCTCCTACCTCTCTGCTCTTCTATGCTAGGCTCTTTTGAGCACTGGAAGGACAAAAGAGGTAGGACACCTAGAATGGCTGAGCTTAGAGGGAGAGAGGTGGGGGATTGAGAGCTCAGAATAGTGATCACATCCCTTGTGGGAGAGCTCTCTGGATGGTGGTGAGCGCTATGAATCTGTCTAGCTGGTACCAACCTGCACAGAGGGAGTGGATGCGCCTACCCAGGCTGGAATCTGCAGCAGCCAGGACCCTGACAGACTCTTCCAGTCAAAAACACGTTCCAGCCCAGAACAAGCAGGTTATGGGCGTGGTCACTCCTGACACCGCTCAGCAAGAACTGGTTGGGGGAACAGGCAGGTTCTGTTCCTACTCACACAGCCTCTTACTCACCCCTAGCAGCCAGGGAGGAAAACCAAGCCATGCTTCCCCTTTCCGAGTTTCCATCGGGGCAGTGATCTCATCCCGCCTTCACAAGAACCCAGCAGAGACCATCCTGCCCAGCTTACAGATGAGAACACTGAGGCTCACAGAGGTCAGGAGGCTGAGACTGGTCCAGTGTCATCCAGCAGGCCTGAGTCTGAGTCAAGATGGAAGCCAGAACCCTTGACACTCTGAAAACACAGGATCTGGGGCATAAGAAGACTGGCAGAAGGGAAAGGAAGTGGGCTGAGTGCTGCCCGCATCCCGCCCCCCTTCCAGCCCAGCCTGCCTCGGACAAAGACTTCAAGCCCACGCACACAGGAGGGCATCCTAGGACACAAGCTCCTCTAGCAGCCCTCCCCACGGGCCCGATCTCTCCTCTCTTTAGCTCCGCTCAGCACTCCTGACTTGCGAGGAATCCAGGTGGAGTGTCTTGGAGCCCGTCTTCCCGCAACACTGAAAAAGCCTTGGGTCTGTGGCTGCATCTCCTCTCAGTGCTGCCCTGGACTCCAAGGACCCACTGCCCCACACACAAGACACAGCAGCAGGGGCCCAGAGTCCAAAGCGGGAAAGCAGCCGGAACCAGCTGCCTCCTCCTCCTCCCAAATCTCGTTCAGTGCGCCACTGTGTAGGCTCGCCTGTCTGGGATGTGCGTCTGGAATATTACAGTGCATGTGTGGCTGCGGTGCAGCTGATGGCGAGTGTGGTCAGACTCTAGAGGCTGCATCTGAACTTCTCAGGCGGGAGTGTGAATGTAGATGGCAGGGGTTTGTGTCTGTGACTTGAGACTTTGCACAGAGAATGTGGGGCTTGTGTGGCTGCAGTTCAGCCCCACAGAGCCTCCCCCTGCAGCCCCTCCAGCTCAGAGATCCCCCACAGCGAGGGCCCCATCTGCCGGAGGCTCGGTGACCTGTGTCAAATGAGCAGGCGCTCGGTCACACTCCAGAGCCTGGAGGAGGTCTTGCCACTCTGGGAAAGCCCGGGCAGCTCCTGGCCTGGGGGCAGTCTGGGCAGGGGCCCCTGCTGGGGAGGGAGGCCGGGGAGCCTCTGAGACTGGCGGCGGCCTGGCTGGGAGCTGTCCTCCGCAGACAAGGAGAGTGAAAAAAAATATATGACAAGAAAGGGCTTTCCTGCTTCCTTCAAATGAGTGGGGCCACTGACTCACATGGACTAAACTCAGGGCTGGGTACAGCCCCTTCCTCTGCTTTCTGATCCGCTGTGCAGATGGGTTAGTTCCTACAGGATGTAGGTGTCTGTGTGATGCGTGGGGTGGGCCTCTCTGTATCTGTGCACTGGGTGGGAGAGTGTGTGCTCATGTTTGTGAACACACGAGGGTGTGCCCATCTGTGTGAACTGGCGTGCCAGCTGAGAGCCTCCATGCTTGTCACCCGAAGGGCCCGCAGGTCCCTCTATGTCTATGTTGCTGAAGGAATGCCTACTTGAGCCGACTACAGCCTCTGCATGGGTTCTGCGCATGTTCCTGTTGAGACACATGCCTGTATTTATCATTGTGTGTTGATCTGTGTGACTCTGAATATCCAGCCTAATGATGGGAGTCCATGTGTTCCTATTATGAATCTGAATGTTTGTCTCCAGGCTAAATTTCATGTGTGTATCTGCGGGCTATGCATTTGTGTGTGTGTGTGTGAATGCACATCTGCTCATATGCCTAAACCATTCTGTGTCTGCATTGGTCATCTGGCTGTCTGACTTCCGTGTTCTGGGTTTTCTCTGTGGTCTATGAGGGTAGGGCTCCTGGAGAGAGGAGATGCTCTGTAACAGGTGTCTCTGCCAATGGCCATGTCATAGCCCCCAGTGTCCCACCCAGAATCTCTAGGGGCAAGAGCAAAGGAGATGTCGAGACTTCCTAGGGGAAACTTAACTCTCAAATATAAGAAAATTGTGACTCAAGACCAAACCCATATTATTGTAGGAGATCTAAAACTTCCAAAGCAGAGAAAGGAAAGTTATCCTTTCCTAGTTCACACTGTTGTTCACCCCAGAGCAGCATCTCATATTAAAAGGGGGCATCTAAATTACATGCTTTGTTTCATCCTTGCAGCTTCAGAGCAAACCTGAGAAGCAGGCATTACTGTCCTCATTTTAAGATAAAGAAACTGAGGCTCCAACAGGCAAAGCAAAGGGCAAGGGTACTGAAGGTGGGTAATGGGATTGGGACTGAGATTTGCTAGCTGACAAGCTGGCAACCTAGGAGCCTGGCTTTGCCACAGCCACCCCTCAATTCAGCACAGACCTGGGGAACTCAGCTTCAAGAGTGCCAGCTGACCAGACAGCTCTCTCTGTGAGCTCTCTGCTGTGACGGCCAAAGCCGCTGCCTCCACACCCTTCCCATCCCACAGCCACAGGGAGGATGACAGGGAGTGGGACCTCCACACATTCTCGGCCCTCGGACGAGCCTCAGTTCCCTCAGCTGTGCAATGGGAGAACAATCCCAGCGCTCACTCCCGGGGCTGAGAGCGGCAGGTAACGTGATGAATGAAAAGCATTTGGTAAAGTACCCATTGCTCGTGATGACCGTTCCAAACAACACCTGTCCACTGTCCAGACATTTCCCTTCCTCTGACAGAAACTGAGACAGGTTCATAGACTCACAGACCATCAGAGCTGGAAGGGAGTTTACCAGAGAGGTCACCTGACCCAAACCTCCAGAACGCCACTCTACAGATGAGCAAGCTGAGATTGAGTTAGAGAGGGGGAGTAACCTGTCCTTTCACTGGGCACTAACAATAGAAACAACGCGAGTGAAAAGTCCTTTCTGAGCCCTTTTCACTCACGTTGTCTTGTACCACCCTCTAACTTACCTTAGTGAGACAGGTGTGCTACTTTTGGTACTGTTATTCCCAATTTACAGGTAGAAGAACCAAGCCCTAGAAGACTGGGCCAGAGTTATTCTTGCCCAGGAAGACAGTAGCAGGTCCAGGTTGGAAGCCCAAGCTTCAATGTCACGCAGGTCTGGTTAGGGCTGGCGTGAGAGGGGACTTCACTACAGGATTCCCAGCCTTGGTCCTACCTCCTGAGCCTGGGAGAGAGACCAGGAAGGCGAGTGGACCAGGAAGTCCTGGGCTGCCTCAAGGTGACCACTTCCTGGGCCAGAGTCCAGGAAAGCCCAGCATCCCGAGCTAGGTTCAGACACAGGGCTCCATCACAGCTCTTGCAGTGGGAGTGGTACCTAAGGACCCTGCTCAGGACAGTGGCCAGTGGCCACCCCATCCCTTGCGGGTTAGCCAGAGGCTGGTCCTAGGGCGTTTAGGGCCTGGATGAGCACAGTCTGTGCCCAAGGATGACCCTTGTCACTGTCGACTCTGCCCCAGTCACCCCCACTGCGGCTGCCCCCTGAGCCCCCCCCATCACCCTTCTTCACACACTGAGGCTTTATTCCACAGTCCTGACTTGCCAGTAGGGCCCTAGCTGGGCCCCCAGCTCGGTCCTCCAATCTGGGACCCCCGGGGCCCTGGAATCTATGAATCCATTGGAGGCAAGATCAGGGATAGAAAAGAGGTGAACTGGCAGCTGGAAGACTCCCCGAGAGCCAAGCCTCAGCGTGGGGAAGACGTGGAGGCTACAGCTCATTCCACTCATCCTCCAGCCAGCGTGGCACAGAAGAGCTGATGCTGGGGCCCAAGTCCACTCAGGATCCTTCAGGGAGTTCTCAAAGACCTGGGGGATGAGTAGGTAAGCCACTGCATGCCGCACCTTTCCAACAAGACCTCTTCAGTCCCGGTTCCCTTTTCAGCAGCCCCAGGCAAGTGGGTTAAACTCCAGCCCAGGGCTCCCTGCAAGGCTGGACAGCTCCCAGCCTGCACGCCGGATTTCTGAGGCACCAGCGCCCTTCCCCATGTCCACGCCACTCCTCACCTAGAGCAAGTTTCCCCGGGGCGTGACCCCGCCATGACCCAGGCCAATGAGCCGGGCAGGCAGGAAGGAGAAGGAGCGAGGAGGCGGCGTGGGTCAGATACCCGTGGGCCCAGTGTGTCCACCATTCCTGTCGGCGGTGCTTTCCCGGAGCCACGGTCTCCACCTCGAGATCCTCTCACTCAGGAACCTTGGAATCGGCCTGGTTACAGGAGCTCCCGTCTCCCCACAGCATCGCTGCCGCCGGCCGTTCCGGCCCCGAGCCACCCGCGAGGTACTCACCTGGGCCGCGGCGCCCGGGAGGAGAGCCCGTGAGAGGCGTGAAGTCGGGGCCAGTCCGACTCTGCCCGCGCCCGACGGTCTCTCAGGGCGGCGGAGGTCGACGGAGTTGCGCTGGGCGGACTAGAGGGTGAAGAGGGAAAACGAGACGGGCCAGGGAGGAGCGCAGAGGAGAGCTCCGTGCCCGCTGGAAGTCGCGGGAGGCGAGGCGGGCGAGGTGAGCAGCCGCGACGCAACCGAGTCGGGGACCCGCGCCGCCTGCCGCTCGCAGCCGCCGAGACCCGCGGGAATCCCGGCCCGCCGGCAGCGGCACGGCGGAAGGAGGAGCGCGGGGCTGAGCTGCTTCTCGGAACCCGAGCGCCTCCCGGAGCCCGCCATCCCCGCCACCGCCTCTGGCCACACGGGCGGGTGACCGGCGAGAATTCTGCTAGCTTGGAGCGTGGGACCCGCCGGGCTCGGAGTCTCCAGCGCCGGGGGAAAGTGGGGCCCACGCAGCCAGGACGAGAGGGGGTGCGGTCCCAGTGCCACCCCCGCGCCACTCCCCACGTGGCGGCCGCGCCCCCGGGGCGTGAGCGTATACGCGGAAGGTAGGGGGGCTGTGAATGAAGCCCCAGCGGCCAATCAGCATGGTCGGCGCGCGGGACCCCAGGAGTGAGGCCCAATGGCGAGCTCTGGGCGGCCGGGCCGAGAGGCAGGCGGGCAGGGGGGGCGGGGGCCGGGACCGGGGGGCGGGAGGCGGCTCCGCTGGCAGCCAATGGGCGGCGGGCGGGGTGGGGCTCCGGAGCGCTGAGCTGGTCGGGCTTTAAGCCGGCGGAGCGCGGCGGCGGGGCCCGCAGACGGAGCGGAGCGGCGGCGGCGGCGCGGCGCGGGGCGCGGGGCGGCATGGCCACCACCGCGCAGTACTTGCCGCGGGGCCCCGGCGGCGGAGCCGGGGGCACGGGACCGCTTATGCATCCGGATGCCGCGGCGGCAGCGGCAGCGGCGGCGGCAGCCGAGCGGCTGCACGCGGGGGCCGCGTACCGCGAAGTGCAGAAGCTGATGCACCACGAGTGGCTGGGCGCGGGCGCGGGCCACCCCGTGGGCCTAGCGCACCCGCAGTGGCTACCCACGGGAGGAGGCGGCGGCGGCGACTGGGCAGGCGGCCCGCACCTGGAACACGGCAAGGCGGGCGGCGGCAGCGCCGGCCGAGCCGACGACGGTGGCGGCGGCGGCGGTTTCCACGCGCGCCTGGTGCACCAGGGGGCGGCCCACGCGGGCGCGGCATGGGCGCAGGGCGGCACGGCACACCACTTGGGCCCGGCCATGTCGCCGTCGCCGGGGGCCGGCGGGGGCCACCAGCCCCAACCGCTCGGGCTGTACGCGCAGGCGGCCTACCCGGGGGGCGGCGGCAGCGGCCTGGCCGGAATGCTGGCGGCGGGCGGCGGCGGCGCGGGGCCGGGCCTGCACCACGCGCTGCACGAGGACGGCCACGAGGCTCAGCTGGAGCCGTCGCCTCCGCCGCACCTGGGCGCCCACGGACACGCACACGGACATGCACACGCCAGCGGCCTGCACGCGGCAGCGGCGCACCTGCACCCGGGCGCGGGCGGCGGTGGCTCGTCGGTGGGCGAGCACTCGGACGAGGACGCGCCCAGCTCGGATGACCTGGAGCAGTTCGCCAAGCAGTTCAAGCAGCGGCGCATCAAGCTGGGCTTCACGCAGGCCGACGTGGGGCTGGCGCTGGGCACGCTGTACGGTAACGTTTTCTCGCAGACCACCATCTGCCGCTTCGAGGCCCTGCAGCTGAGCTTCAAGAACATGTGCAAGCTCAAGCCGCTGCTCAACAAGTGGCTGGAGGAGACCGACTCGTCCAGCGGCAGCCCCACCAACATGGACAAGATCGCGGCGCAGGGCCGCAAGCGCAAGAAGCGCACGTCCATCGAGGTGGGGGTCAAAGGCGCGCTCGAGAGCCACTTTCTCAAGTGCCCCAAGCCCTCGGCGCATGAGATCACAGGCTTGGCCGACAGCCTGCAGCTGGAGAAGGAGGTGGTGCGCGTCTGGTTCTGCAACCGGCGGCAGAAGGAGAAGCGCATGACCCCGGCGGCCGGCGCCGGCCACCCGCCCATGGACGACGTGTACGCGCCCGGCGAGCTGGGGCCGGGCGGGGGCGGTGCGTCGCCGCCCTCGGCGCCCCCGCCGGCCGCGCTGCACCACCACCACCACACACTGCCCGGCTCCGTGCAGTGACCCCGCGGGCCGGGCCCCCCGCCGGTGCGCGGCGAGGCGCCGCGCGGCCTGAACTCTTTTTGTTCGGTTGCTTTGGATTTTACAAAAAGCCCAGAAACTTTCGAATAAAACCAAACACCCGGACGACCCTCTCCTGCGAGCGGCGAAGACGGCCGATAGGCTGCGTCGTCCGAGCCCCAAGAGAGAGGAGCGAAGATCCGGAACGCGCCAACTCACCCCGGGCATCCTGCCCGCCGCCTGCTCCCTGCCCCCAACCCCTCGACGACCCCCGCCCCTGCCCCCCCGGGCTGTTCGGGGCCGGATCCCGGCAGCGGCCTCCCCACAGCGACAGGTAACGCGGTACGGGGTTAGGGATTACCCGGGAGAGAGGACGGAGAGAGGAGAGTTCCCCATCCCTCTCCCCGGCGCGGATTCCCGAGCCTGAGTGTCGAGGGTGGGGGACTGTCACTTTATTCGCTCCACGCCTCTTCTCTCTCATAAGGATGCGCCCCATCCCCCTTACCTTTCCTCCGGGCTTGGTTTTTTACAGTTTTTATTTATTCACGGAGCCTCTCGGCTCCTGGGGTCCTTCTAACTCCGCCCGCGCCCTTAATTTAAATCGCTGTATACTGTATTTATCGGGGCCCCGGAGGGGAGGCCGCGAGAGCCGCGTCTGTGTATAAAAGCAGGAAATAGCCAAAGCTTTAATCTAGCCTAATTTATTTTTTCCCCTTACCTTCCCCTACCCTACCCCAAAAAAGCAAAATAAAACAAAAAACAAACAAAAAAGAAAAACTAACAACAAAAAAAAATTCGAGTGTTCATTTTTCGTTTCGTTTTATCCGAGCTCCGGCTCGGTTCCCGGCCACGCTGGAGGGGTCTGCGCTCCCACGCACACGCAGATGGGAAGGGGCTTCTGCCCGGCTGTAGACCGACCACCGCACAGCAGGGTCCCCACTCCCCGCGGGGCCCTGACCTCCCGGCCACAAACAAACGAAACTTGGAAAAGTTGGAGATATTTTTTAACCAGCTGTAGAAATAAGCCGTTCCCTGAGAACCTTCTGCCTGAGTCCCTGCAGCTTCCGTCCGCTCCCTTTCACCCCCTGGGATGCGGGATGCTGGCGGAGGCCTGCAGAGAAATTCCCCAAATTTGGGGTGAGGTGGGAACCATGTAAATATGTGAGATATGTACACACTGGCGGGGAGAAAGAAACATTTTGTGCTTGGTTTTTATTTTTGGTTTTCCGGGTTGCCCTCCCTCCCCATACTAAAGGATTTTGTACACCCACTAATCCGAAAAAGATATTTTAATATGATTTCCAGATTTCTGATTCATCTCTATTTATTTTCTGGATGTGTTTGGAGCTTCCCCCTTCTCCATTTCTTGTTCTGTTTGTTACCGTTTGAATTTAAATTTTGTTATTTTATTTTTATTATTTTTTGGAACAATGTTTTGGTGCATTCTCTTTGTATCTTTATTGCAAAAAAATAATAATAATGTAGACTGGGAAGTTCCCTTTATATTTATGTTATAGTAAATATTTTATTACTCACATAAACATGTACCCCAGGGCTGTGTCCTGTCCTCTTTACTGCTAGGGCTGGGTTGGTTTGTGGGTGATGGGATGGGATACCCCGACTCACCTCCCCCAAAGTTCTGGCCTCACTCTCTTGGAGGAAGGTGACCACACAGACCTTCTTCCAGGCCAGTATCGGTGCTGCTTGTTACTTGGGCAATGGTTGAGCCCCTGCCTCAGATGAGTGAGGTTAGGGAAGATGAAGCTACCTCATGTCCCCCACCCCACCCCATAAACAGACTATCCTGGGACCAGACCAGGGCCTAAGACACTGCAGACACCACACCGAATTTGGATCGGCCATTCCTCAGGCACAACTCAACTGCTCTTCTGGGCCAAGGAAGAAGCCTGCCTCTCTCGACCTGGACCACCAGCCGGGCATCTTTGTATTCCCCACCTCTGACTTTGCACTCCCCAGGTGGGATCCAGGCCAACTTCATCATTCTGGGTCTTGGGGCAGTTGGAAGCCGAGTCAGGCCCCACCAGCCCACCCCAGCTGGCTTTCCACCTGCAAACAAACAGTACCCAAACCTGCCTGGATCCACTGGGAGTTCTAACAGATTAGACAGGGGTCCTGGGGGAGTTGAATGGCCTGGGCAGGGACCCCCGCCATTTTGCGTGGGCAAAGCTGGTCCTACTTCTATGCAAACAAATGACCTGCCCCAACTTCTCTTGGGGAGGAGTGCGGGCAAGAAGAGCTGTGCCACCAGAAAGCCCAGGCATCGCCTCTCCAGGGATGGGTCCCCAAGGGAACCCCCGCTCCCCAGGGAGTGATGCTCCTGCCTATAGGAGGACTCCCAGGCTGTGCAGTCATGACCTGGGGAGGGAAGCAGACATTCTCAGACATCCCCCTGTCAAACCTTAAACACAGCCTGCCCCCCTCCCCAGAGTCAGGCTGGTGGAGGCAGCTCCGGGTTTCAGGGCCAAAGCCACAGACTATCTGTGTCCCAGTCAAGCTCTTTCTCCTTTAGAGCAACTCCTCTTAAAAATACTAATCAAACGGCTCTTCCTGTTTCCTCCGTAGATGCAGTTCTTTTCCCTTCTCAGGAGAAACCACATGAGGTTTCTGTCACTCTTCGTGGAGACAAAGCTTGAAGGCACAAGCTGGGGAGAAAGTTGTGTCCCTAGTGAGGGTATGTGTGTGGCCCCCTCCCACCAGGGAAGTTGTCCAAGCCCAGGCCTGTCAGAGGCCTTGGCTCCAGCCGACAATATCTTGGGCGCCCAGAGAGGTGCTCCCAGACCCCCAAGTTGGCTGTCTCAGGCGGGCTGGGGCCTCAGGATGACTTGTTCGATGCTGAAGGTTCCAGGTGACACCCTGGGCTCTGCCCCTCAGTCTCAGGAGAGAGTTGTCTCTGCAGAGGCCACCAACCAGAGGCCACCATGGTTTTCAAAGGCTCAGCCTCTCGCAGCTCCTTTTTTTTTTTTTTCCTCCCTCCTTAAGTCCAGCCTAGTTAGTGATTAGCCCTGCAGTTGGCACCCGTGTCCCAGCCATTCCATTCCCCAAACCGGCAGGCCACGGAGCCTCCCCAGGCTTCTTACAAAGGAGGCTGGAAACTTTACCTGCCAGTTGGGTGACACCACGACCGACCAGGAGCCACTGGTCACCCCACCTAGGCCTCTCATTTCCTGCTCCACTAACTACGGAACTTCGAAGTAGTCCCACACTTCCCCACACTCCCTCCTTGTTTCGTCCTTCCTGGATTTGTCCCAGCCTCGGGGCCCTGAAATGGAAGCGAATGTAGCTCAGAGCTCCCTGCCGCCTGAGCCGCAGCAGGATTGGAGGTTGGAAAGGGCGGTCAGGAAGACGGGGGCCCTTCCCCGGCCTCTGCCTGCAGCTGACACCCATGGATTGATTGATTGATTTCCTAATTGTCTGCTTAACCCCGTCTAAGAGGGTGGATTTATTATTTAAGCAAGTCAACTCAAAAACAGCAAAACAATGTGGCCCCCAAGATCTAGCAGCAGCTGAGGAGTAGAACAAAAAGATGAAAAAAAAGTGGGAAAGGGGACGGAAGAAAATATTCCACTTGGCGAGGATTTTGCCTAATGAGACACCAGCCTGGGACAGCTACCCGGTAACCCAACCCTTGGTCACAGAAGGCCCCTGGGGGCTCCTTCCCCTAGTCGCCAGCCTGGGATGATGGTAGGCACCACAACACATCTTACTGTATGAGAAAGAAACCGTAGGAAATATGGAGAAATGTCTTTCCCTGGAGTCTTACTCCCTGGATAAAGTAAGAGTTTAGGAATGGCAGTCGGCTGTGAGCTTGACCGCGGCTTTTTCCCTCCCATGTGTATGTGGATCCACCTGCTCACTCCTGAGAGCTTGAAACTTCCTTTCGTTCAAGAGAGCCAGCTGTCCCTAGCATTGACCTCCCACGAAGCCCAAGCTTTCCCTAACAGATTTGGGATTTTCTCATCCCATCTCCCTCCCCTTCTCACTGGAACAAAATTATTTTCTAAGATCATGCAACCACAGATTCTGGTAGCTAGAGAGAGCATCCCTCTCCCCGTGTGAGCCTCTCTGTGTCGGTGTACAAACGTGTGCATGTGCCACTGTGCCTGCAAATCCATAGCTGCTCCCAGACATAGGAGGGGTGAAAGAAAGTCCGTGCTACATTGCCGATGCTTTGAGCTGGGACAACACTTGCAGGGTGGGGGGTGGCTAAAATGGGAAGAAGGAAGGTGGCCACTGTGGTCGCCTGTGATCATCAAGGCGCACCTGGATGGTGCCCGGCCCTGAACTTCAAGGACGCCTGTATTCCCCACCACCACGTGCCCCAGGAAGTTGCACTGGCATCAATGTTGCATAGCTTAGGACCTGTGCAATCATCCCTTGACCCCAAGACTCAACTGGGTGTCCACAGGACGAGCTGACCCCCACCACAACTGCCCACTTAGGGCTCTTTAGAATTGAGCCTCCTCTGGAGAGGCTCTGGGCCGACAACGTGGAAGGTCAAGCCTCTAGTGACACACCCAGGCCCAGGCTTTCCCCAGCAGGGCTGGAGCTCCTGAAAAGAGACCCACCTGAGCAGGGGGAGGAACGAGAGGAGGCTGGTTACTTGGTCTGGCGGCTGCCCCCGAGCTTAGGGAAGGGGATTCACCTGGAGCCTCTGGCTTAGTGACTGGAAGCCAGAGGAGCCGTCAATCCTGTCCCTGCTCCGCATGTGTGAGGGCCTTGGAGTTGGTGTTTGGCCCTCCGTTCTGGGCTCCCCTTGCCGCGTGGGAGGCCTCCGTGTGGGAGGACTGCCCTCTATTGGTCCCTGAGCTGGGACATGGCGGCAGTCACCAGGGCCACCTCACAGCTGAGCATACCCCCAAATCAGCATCAAGCTGGCTGCTCTACAGCGGGTGTCGGGTAGAGCAGAGGCAACTTTCACCTCCAATGGAAGCGGTCCTGTTTCACACGCACAGGCTTGCCCGTGACCCTTCCTTCCCCATCTACTACCCCGCCTGCTTCCACAGCCATTCTTGGAAATTCTCCATCACAGCTACCTCCTCTGTCTCTGCCCCACTCACACCTATCGCTATTACTCCTCCTCTCAACCAGCTAAAACCCTGATGCACACTCTGCCAGCTTGCTCACTCACATGTGCTGACACTCTCGGGCACACCCGTGCCACCGTCTGGCCAGCTTCGCGGCCTTTGACAGCGAGCTCTCCAGAGTCTCTGGGTACCTGCACCCGTGCTATTTGATTTGCCACATGCAGCATCGTTTCCATCCCTTGCGGGGTCCCCTCCTCTCAGGATTTTCAAGAACTCACCCCACTTTCCAAACACATCCCTGCCCATCATTGTTCCCAGCTCCTCCCAGATCTCGCCTGCTCCCTTCAGATAATTAAAGTTAGGCTGTGTGTTTGTATGTATGTGTGATCTTATTTTTTAAACACACACCCCCACACATACATATGCGTGTATATATACAAACACACACAGCAATTAGAACTATCCATTCCTGCCATCGTCCCTCCTGTGCTAAAAACATGTCCCCACATCGCCACACCATGAACCCAGCGTCATGTAGTCACGGGCTCCTGATCTCTCTCTCTCTCTCTCTCTCTCACACACACACACACACACACACACACACACACACACACACACACACACACTTTCACACACGCACCCCCAGCTCCCTCCCTGGTGTTTCTCCAGGGGCATGACCTACCTCCCACCCACCTCCAGGGCACCTGAATGGGCTCCCCTCAGAACCAAGAACCAGGAGGATTCTGCCTCAACGGCCCCCCACGCGCACACCCGCAGTGGACATGTCTCTGGCTGAGCCTGACCAGGGTGGGTCTGGGTATTATTAGGCTGCAGAGACAGCGCGGAGGCATATGGTCTCGTACACAAGAAATAATGTTCATGTTAAATCAGACCTCATGCATAATGCATGGTGCCTCATCTCACATTATTTTGGGTGTTCGTCAAAATCAGTGTTCTTTCTTGTGAGGGCTCCTGAAAGGAAGGGGAAAGGGCGTTTGCTAATTGCACCCGCAGCCTGGACCAGGGAGCCAAATGTGCCCTGGGAGCCTCCCTCTGGCCCCACAAGTGGGTCTCATCCCTCTGTCCTCTCTGTCTTTCCACATGGAAGGAGGGGCTGACTCGGGTTTGGAGCAGGCGTGAGGCCCCATGTTATTTTTATTTCTTTTCTCTCGGCTCTCTTGTCCCCGGAGGGTTCTGGGGAATAGCAGTGGCTTGTCGTCCACACACCCGATTCATTTGCCGTTTTATGAACTCCCCTTTGATTCATTGCCTCCCTAAGTCAATGATTCACTCCTGATGGCTTTTCAGAAATCCTTCTTCAAAGGCTCCAGATTATTCAGCTCTTAGCAGAAGCAGACTGTGACCCTGCACTGCTATGGCCCTCCCTGCTTACGGTTGGAAATTGTCACCATCCTTGCCTTTCCCCAGGGCTGGCCAGCCTGGAGAGGAGGAAGTGCTCCCTCCATGCAGAAGCTGCTAGAGTTGACCTCAGCAGCTCATGGACAGACCTGGCCCTCTGCTAAAGCCCCTTCCTGCCACTGTGGGTTACCTGCCTTTTCCCATTGTCATCAAAATCCCTGGGGATGCTCTCCATGTCTCAGGAGAGGCAGAGAGCAGAATAGTGAAGCAGAGGGGCTGTGGGACCAGATAGATCTGGGTACAAATCCTGGCTCCACCTCTTATCAGCTGTGTGACTTTAGGCCAGCTCCTTACCCTTTCTGTGCCTCAGTTTTCTGATACGGTGACAATGGCAGTCCCTACATCATAGAGCTATTTTGAGGATTAAGGGACATGAGGTACACAAGAGTGCTCAGCATAAGTAGGTGATGGATGACTGAAAGCTGTTTTACTGTGGGGCCTGGGTAGGGCATTGTACAAAAGCAAGGGAACAGGGAAGAAAACCAAAAGGTAATGAACTTTTACACGGATCCCACTCCGCCCAAGGCACTCTGACATGATACTTATCTGTGCACTGACTTTGTACTTTATTTTCTTTATCTCACATTAACTATTCCTATTTTGCAGATGAGGAAACTGCTACCCAGAGAGTTTGAGTGACCTAACCAAGGCAGCAAGACTAGTTAATTATAAAGCCTGGAATAAAACCCATTTTATCTGACACACAGGTCCATGTTATTTTTATACTCCCTGCTGGGGTGAACAGCAGTGTCCAGTGCTTGGGGCATGTGCCCAAAGCGGAGGGGCTTCTAGAACTCAGGATTGGGCCAGGGAGAGAAGTAGGGACCAAGGGTATTAGAGCTAATTAGATCTGCCCCCTTCTCCACCACCGTGCAATCAGGTAAATCCCATGAGGCTCAGGGAAGTTGGATGAATCACCAAGGTCAGGAAGCCTTCCTGATGTGTCGATTCAGAGCACTGTGCACTGAGAAGCTACATATAGTGGCTGAGAATGCGGACCCTGGCATCTGCCCAGGCTTCCATCCTGGCCTCACCACCTCCTACCCATGGGACCTTGGGCAAGCTACGTATGCTTTCCATACCGCAGTTTCCTCATCTGTCAAAAGAAGACAATGACAGTACCTGCCCGGTAGGATTGCTGTGAGGATTAGACGAGAGATGATATACATAAACACTTAGAAGAGAGCCTGGCATAGTGTAAGTGCACATTAAATATTAGCTATAAAATCAACTTTATATGTACAATATATATTATTGTATAATTGCTGGGGCTGAAGCAGTGCAGAAAAATAATGCCTAGTGCTTTTTCTACCCCCAGAATTATTTTTCTTCATTCTCAAAACCATTCTGGGAAGAAAAGTTCAAGCTCTCCATTCCCAGTCCACAGATGAGGAAACGGAGGCCCAAGGATTTTGAGGGACTTGCCCAAAATGACACAGAAAATTAGGCAGGTGCAATCTCCTAGTCTGTTCCCCACATCTGACTCTTTGTGGCAACCCCATGCCCCCAGTAATGTGCTCTGAGCCTCTTCTAAGTACTAAGGTTCTGTGCTGGGTTCTGGGGAGACAGCACCCAGAGGGTCAGGGAAGGCCCCACAGACAATGGTACCATTAAGCTAGGTCATGAAGAATGCATGAGGGGTTGCCTCTGGGCCTCCTAGCTCAGGGCCTGATCCCAAGGAGATAAAACCACTCAGCCCCAATGCCCTCAGACCCCACTAGTTCCCCCTTCCTGAGCCTTCATGCCTCTTCCTGCCCTGCTCAGGACCCTTCCACACACCCACTTTGATCCCAACACAGAAGATTCAACTCAGGGTCAAGGCCCCTAGACCCCGCGAAGCCACCCACCATGACACTAATCTAACTATAGATTCCTTCACGTCCCAACTCCTGCTTATACTGCAACCCTGCCCAGAGGCTGACCACCAAACCATGCCACAGGGCATCCCAGCCTAAAAGGCAGGGGCCAGGTACCTGGCTCCAGGCCTCGCTCTACTGTTTATCTTTAGTATGACCCAAGTTGGGTCATTTGCCATCTCTGGACCTCAATATATGAAATGGGCATTCCCTCGTTTACCTACATCCATCCTACGTCCATCCATTCGTCCATTCACCAACCACCCATGCACCCATGCAACCATCCATTCACCCGTCTACCCACCCATCCTCTCATCCGTTCATCCATGTACCTCTTCAACCACCCACCCATGCAATTACCCAACCACTCACAATCCACCCACTCATCCAATCATACAATTCAACAGGCCCTATGTTGAGAAGCAGGAACAGACCAGTCTCCCTGTCTTTAAAACGCTCCTGGGTTAGCCTCTTCCCTTTCCTACCTCTCAGTCATGTAGAGTAGGCATGTGAGAGCCCAAGGGAGATCATTGTTTGGGAGGAAACAATGAAATCTACTGTTACATCTATGAATCTTTTGTGTCAGAGCACTGGGAACCTCCATGCCCCACTCCTTTCTTCAGGGCCCTACAGAAGATGTAGTCAGTATAGCCTCTGCATGGCCCAAGGACTCCCCTTAGCTCTAAATTCTCATTCCAGGGATGCCAGGTATTGACCTAAACTAGAGAAATTTCAAAGCAAGTGAGGGAGAGAAAGGCGCTTGTGGATATAACTTCTGCCAAGGCTGAAGATCACCACTGGAGCTCAGTTTTTCTACCAGAAATGGCAGCAGTATCTCAGCACCAGAGAGATATGGGGAAATGTTCTGGACCCAGACCTGTCCCCACCTAGCTGTGTGACCTTGGGTAAGTCCCTGCTATTCTCTGGACCCCGATTTCCTGACCAGTGCAGTATGGGGGGTGGTCTACGGGTCCTCCCAGCTCTGAGGTGGTCCCTCTCCATCCTCACTTCCCTTCCAGCCTGGGTGGGCCTGCCCCTCTGACAATGGGGCCTCTCTGACCAGCCCACACATGAGGAGGAGTACGAGATGACGTGGCTGGTGTCCACAGCCCTGAGTCCTCTGGCTGTCCAACCCCGCCCTCTCCTGACACAAACAACCCTCAGTCACCTCCCCCTCCCACCCCCCAGAATCTGGGCATAGCTGGGGCTTGCTATGCCCTGGTCACCCCATGAATCACCCCTCTATGGTCCCCGGGGGAGTGGTCCAGGGAGCATCCTACGCCCCATGCGGGGTGAGGGCCAGAACTGCGGCCCTCAAGCAGGCAGTGTCCACAGGAACAATGGAGGCCTGTAGCTGGCAGCCGGAATGCAGCCATTGTCCTGCCCTGGCCCCCAACCCCAAGGCCTCAGGTCCCCAGGCCGGGCAGGCTGGCGTGGGTCGGTGCATCAGGCACTCGTGTGCTGCTTCCCCTCTTTGGGCAGGCGAGCGGGTGGGCCGCCGGGCCAGAGCCCACCTCCACACCCCAGCTCACAAAGGATCCCATGCACAGGGGGAGGAGAAGCGAGACAGGACCCAAGGAAGCCAAGCCGTCCTCGGACCCACCCATCCCTAGGGTACCTGGAGCAGACTCAGAGAAGGGGCCTCGCAGCTCCAAGACCCAAGCTATACATCACAGTGGGGAGGGGGACCACATTAGAATAATGCAGGATTAGAGTGGGGTTGCTATAGCGACGTATTAGGGCAATACATCTAGGGAGCCCGGCCCCTTGGTGATGTATGACTCTGCTCAGCTGAGGGGAGCAGGGGGAGGGGACATTCCCGCCCCTCCTAGGGGAAAGCAGACACCAAACATGCTCTTCATTGGGGGAGAACATCTGCCTTGGACTCCAAAAATAGGTTTCTCAGACTCCTGTCAAGACTGAGAGAGATGCCCCGCCAATCCAATCTCCAACAACCCCACTGGGGTCCAGGCTCAACTCAGCTTCAACTCATCCCAACTCCAGCCTCTGCCTCAGCCTCTGTCTCAGCCTCTGTGCCCCACGCCAACCTCAGCCCCAGCCTCCATCCCAGGCCCTCCAGGCTCTCTCCTTTCTGCTTCAGTGCTAAGGACCATTCCCATACTAGCTCCCCGGCATCCAGTGGGGTCAGTAGGACGATACAAGGGTGGGGGAGGGGCAAAGAAGGAGGGAGGGAGGGATGAGCGCCCAGAAATACCCATCAACCAAACCATCAAAATTGTTAATTTGAGAGAAGCCTGGAGAAAAAGGCTGAGGGCACCCATGCTGTCCCCTTCTCACCCACAGGCCTCCCCAAGGCAGCATTGGGGCACCCCACCCCCACCTTATCCCAGATCTGGGAATTTAACTTCCTTCTGTATATACTCCCAGGGCCACCGCTGGGCTATTAGGGTGGATGAGCCCTAGAGTGAAACTTGGACAAGGCTCCCAACAAAGGAGACCATGCTGAAGTATTCTCATGTGATATTTGTAATATTGTGTGACAAAGTCAGGCCGTGAGGTCCCTTTCCAAGTGTTATACCAAGTTATTCGTACTGTTTGCCCCACCTCAGAGCACCCCCCCACGCTCAACCCTCTGGGGACTTCGGGAAAAGATTCTCTTGAAATAACCTGCTTGGCTACATCCACCTTGATGAGAAGAGGCAGGACAGATAACCGCCTTCAAGAATCACAGGAGCGAGGGAGGGATAAATTAGGAGGTTGGGATTAACACGGACACACTACTGTACATAAAATAGATAATCAACAAGGACCTGCTGCAGAGCACAGGGAACTCTACTCAATAATCTGTAATCACCTATATGGGAAAAGAATCTGAAAAAGAATAGATATATGAATATATGTATAACTAAATCACTTTGTTGCACACCTGAAACTAACACAACATTGTAAATCAACTATACTCCAAAATAAAATTTGAAATTTTTTTAGAAAAGAAAATGCTTTAGGACCTTTCCTAGCTTCTCAAAAAAAACAAAAACAAAAACAAAAAAAACAGTCATAAGTGCGAGTATAACCCTATCCCCCATCTCTCTGTATCTTGACTTTCCATCTGTGTTCACATGACTGCGTATTACTCTCACTTTGTGTGTGCCTCCTCACTGAACGGTATTTTTTAGTTAATTCAATCGATTACAATAATTACACAACGCCCCCCAAATTCTTCCTTTTTCCTTTGGAAAGTAACGCTCTGGCCCTGTGCCGGGGAGCGGGGGCGGGGGGGCCGCGGGTGTCTCCAGCCCCAACTGGAAGGTGCTGACCTCGACATCCCCAGCTCCCACCAGAGGAGGGATATGTCATAAGACGAGGCAGGGTAGGAGGCGTTGCCTTCTGTGTGCACAGTCATGCGCCACCTGTGCCCATGAACACATGTGGGTAAATACACACACACACACACACGCATACACTTTGGCCCTACCCTGGTGTTATCCCTGCAATGGAAGAAACTTCATCCATTATTAGAAAGAACCCATGAAGGGGGTTTCCTGTCTCACTGTCCTTCGTCCTCTGGGAGCCTCCTTGCTCACACTCACACAGACATACATGCTCACACGCCATATACGCACACACAGAGCAGTGCGAAGAGGAAGGGAAGAGAAAGGCCAAAAGAAGAAGGTAGGTGAAGACAGTGCATGTGCCCAGAGGGCAGCTCCTGGGATGGGGGCGGCAGGGTGCCTGGGGTGCACTGAGTGGGAGGGAAGCTTCGTGGCTTCCTCTCTTCCCCAGCCAGCGACCAAAGGTCAGCCCAGGCGGCTCAGCCACGTGCGGTCCACCCACCCACATCGGGTCATGTGAGACCAGGACCAAAGCCTCATCAACACGCCATTGTCCTCCAGAGCCCAGCCTTGTGCTGGAGGGGGCAAGCCCCCTCCAGCCCAAGAGCAGTCAGTGCCCCTCCAGAACCTGTGGTCCCCTCCTGAGGGGACCCTCTCAGCCCCCACCTTAAGGACAGCTGCCTGATGCTCAGGCTAATGCTATCCTCTTCGGGACCTTCCGTCCCCTTCTGAGAAATGGGAAGGAATCAGCTTTCCACTTGCACTGAGAATGCTGGGGTGGGAGTAGTGAGTGAGCAGGGGGAGGAAAGGCCCTCTTTCTCATATGCCCTCCGAGGGGCCACCCCCCTCCCCGCCCATTCCCCACACACTGTGGAGGGGACAGAGAGTAAAGCAGAGAGGGCCCAAGAGTTGCCCTGAAGGTCATCTTGCACGTCAGCACAGGGATGGGCCCCAGAGCCCCTTGCGCCCTGGCTCCTAGCCTGGACCACAACACAGGCTCCATTGACTCCTGGGCACCCTCTTTCCCAAGATGCACGCAAAGCTGTGGGCTCGTGGTTCCGGCCCACGGGCCCCTGAGTCCCACAAGGCTCAATGGGGCCTAGCCCCACAGGACTCACCCAGGAAAAGAGGCCAGAGCTGGCTGGCTGGGCGGTGTGGGTAGAGGCTGCTGCCAAGGGGCTGGCAGGAGAGAGGGAGACGGCAGGGATGGACACTGCACCTACCCAGAATCTCCTCGATCCAGGCTATTGGCCCTCAGGGCCAACCCCTAGGCCCTGCCCTACCCAGTCCAGAGTGGAGTCAAAGATCCCCAGTGCCTCCTCTACCCACCCCTAATCCCTGCTGACTCCTTGCGGAAACAGGGACCTCGGCCCCAACGCTGAGACTAAACCTAGGGCAAATCCACCCTGGCCCACCCTCTGTCTCCTATAAGGGAAGTCAGGTGGAGAAGGATGGTTGTGTCTGCAGGAGGGGAATCAGAGGAAAGCTGGGCTCCTGTAAGGGGAGGGCTGCCCCAGCAGGATGACAGAGAGATGATTAAACCCACAGAGAAGATTGATAAGAGAGCTAAACAGCTGCAGCTCTGCAAGGTGGGCTGGGGACAAATCTCATCTTGTCCTGGTGGCACTCTAGGGGGGCTGGGCCAGCCTGGCTGAGCTCGTGACCTACACATGCTCACCCGGCAGAGGTTGGGGCGGGAGAGGGCTGCTCCCACCTTCTTCCCCCACCCCCAGGCCTCTGATGGTGACTTCCAGAGCCCAGCCCTCACTCCTGCCGGCCCGGAGCTCGGCCCCCACTCCACACCCCCCTGTACTTAGGCAGCGCATCCCTTCTCATAGGTGCCCCCTTCACCCACGGCATCTCTGCCACAGCTCTCACTCTCGTTATTATTAGATGTGATTTACAGCGGAAACGCTGAGTCAGACAAACCAAGACTCCCCAAGCAGAGGCAGTGGGAGAGGAGAGTCCAGGGAGGTGGCCCTCTTGAGGCAGCGTTCTCGGAAGAACGTGAGGAGATGGGGGTCTGGGATGAGCTGGAGGGTCATCTCTCCTGTTTCTCCTGTTTGTTCCAGGCCCCGGATCCTCACCTGGGTCTCTTGGACATTCAGACCCCTTTTCGGATCCCCACCCAGGTTTTCAGCCTCTGATCTTCCTCAACAAGTTGGAAGAGAATAACCCAGGGATTCAGAAGTCTTGACATCAAGGTGGTTCTGCTGGGCCGTTTCCTCATACCAGGGCTCGCGGTCCAAAGATGGAGAGAGGCAGGAAAAGTGCATTGCTGGGGTCCCATCCCCCCACTCTGCAGCAGAAAACACAGTCACTGTGCGCTCGTGTGGGCGTCCGAAGGCACCAGGACACGTGGGGCACAGTTCCTGCTCCCACCTTGTGCTGAAGAGCTCTGGCGGGCAGGTCCGTCTCTGCTCCCTAGGTCTCTGACTCCCTGGCAGGGAGGAACTGGGCATTGTTGCCAAAAATAAACGTTCGCTCTCCCGCTCCCTGGCTCCCGGCTCCCACTCATTAGGATGCGTGGCATTTGGCTGCGGTCCCACACCTTGCAGCTCATTATAAATATGCAGTCGCTGCTGGCGCTACCCCAATCATCTCTGCAATCAGAGCTTTTAATTAGGTTAATTAAATTGTATCAAATCTCGCAGGGACGCAGTTCACTGATGCTGATGAGGCAGCCAAAACAGACCCCAGCTCCTCTGCTAATGAAGGCCGCTGCCTGCCTGCGTGGCGAGGGAGCCCGAGCGCATAATAAACAGGCGCACCCTGTGGGAGGAGCTGCTGCCCAGGCCCTGAGCTCTGGGGACCTGGCAGGGAGGGGGGTCTGCCTCCAGCCCACCAGGCTCCAGCTGCAGCAGGGACTCCCGCCCCGGGTGACCTTCGCCTTCACTATAGAACTAACCGGGGCAGCTTCTGGAGCCCAGACAGGTGGGCAGGGTCGGGGCTCTGAGCACCTGCCACCCTTACACGGCAAACTTAGGTGTGCCCCCAAGGTTCACTGACTCCATCTGGGGTTTCCACTTTCCCTCTCCCGCAGCATGGCCCGACCAGGCCAGGACCCCATCCTCTACACACACACACACACACACACACAGCCAGACTGAGACTACAAGGCTCATCCAGCCACTGCTGGTCTAGTCTCCATCTGCCATAGAGGCCATCTGCCCCTGTCGGGGTGGGCGTGGTCTATAATGCTACCAGGCAGTAGCAGGAGGTGGTGGCACCCCTCAGTCTCCACGTGCCAGATGGACCCTGCATCTCCCCACCTACCACTCCACCTCAAGAGCCCTCTCTGAGGGAGGGACACTTGCCCTCTGACCCCCTGGGATCAAATTAGCTAGAGATGCAAGACGGTCCCTCATTCCCTAGCCCCTGCCCGTCCTGAGACGGCTGTCCCAGTCCCCTGGCAATCCACAGCTGGCCACGGGGGGCCACAGGCTCCAGAGCTAGAGAGGGCCCTGCAAAGCTCCTCCCGTCTTTACGCAGGAAGGGAAGTGCTGCCACCTCCAAAGGGACTGTCCCCAACGCTCTGCTCAGCCTGGCTCCAACCCCCTCCTCTCAACCCCTCTGTCACTGGCCTCAGTGCCGCTGAGCAGCTGAGGAGAGAAGATGGGGAAATTTTCAGTGCTCTCGGGACATGTTGTTTCTGCTGTAGAAGCTGGTTTTTTGGCTTGGAAAGGTTTTTTTTTTCCACCCAGTAATGTGAAAACATGAAACCTGAAACCAACCCCCCGACATTTGCCACCGCAGAGAGAAGACTTCGGGGGAACTAGGAGAGAGCTGTAAATGAGTCAGGCTGATTCAGGGCAGGGGGGGCTGCCCAGCTGCCTCCGGGGCACCAGAGTTTCATTAACACTTATGGTCTGGGCTTGACCGTCAGGTGACACACGACAGGAGGAGAGGAAAGGACTTCCTTCCCACCCTCAACCCCAAACACAGCAGTCCCCAGATAAACTCCTCTTGCCGAGAAACAGCTAGGTCCTTGGCTCTGACTTGCACCAGCCACTACTACCACCCTCGCAGCACCACTGCCCCGACACCAGCCAGTCTGCTCCCCTCGCACAAGAAAGGAAGCAGCCATGGCCATTACCAGGGCCATCGAGGGATGCAGCCAAGACTGGGTAGGGAGAACTAGAAACCAACTCCAGTTAGGAGAGATACAGATTAGACAGCACTTCCCCAAAGTAATGATGGATTCAGGAATAAGGAACAGGGAGATTCCTTACAGGGAGTCTGAAGAAGCAGGAGAGATTTTTTTCCCCTTGACTGGAGAAGTTAGGAAAGGAGGGCAAGCAGAAGCATGAACTGGGCAGCCTCCTGAACCTCCTAACTCTACTCGCTGGACTTGGGAAAGGAGGCTCTGCCTCTCGGTGTTGCGTAGCTGCTCTGGGCTCCTTCCCTACACTTTCTGCTGAGACAGACCCAAGGGAGCTGGGCGGGAGCCCTGCCAGCAGGGAGGCCCCATGACCAGCGCACCCTCTGACCCCAGGAAGTAGCTGCACGAGAAACCTGCTGACACAGCCCCAGGATGGTATCTCAGGTCCCCCATCTCCTCTGCTCACCTGGGGCTTCGGCCCACCCTTCCCCAACACGCCGTGCACGAGGCGGCTCTGTGAACCGACGCTGGGAGAACTTAAGCCGGAAGGGAGGCCGGCACCATTCACCCACTCGCCTGTCTCAAGTCCCAACAGGCCCCAGCCGCACCGGCCTCCACAGGTAGGCAGGGCGAGTCTGCATCTGCTGGCTGCCTCCCCTGCTGGAGGCCGTGCAGCTCTTAATTGTTCGCTGCCCCACAGACAGCAGCGTGGGGAGACAGCAAGCCGTCAACAGACACTCAGAACTGCACGTGGGGAGACCCCATCATGTCTCAGTGGAACCACCCTCTGGACGACTTGGGACTCCAACACAGGCTTCCTCCATGGTCCTCACTAGAAACGTGAAGGGAAAGCCCTTTCCTGCCCAGTCCTTTGGGGACCACACTTATCTCATGCTAGGGGAGCAGGGATGGAGAAAATCTTTTTTCACAAGAGTTCTACCATGTGGCATTAAATCCAATAAACAAATGCATACGAAGCACCTGTGGAGTACTGGGCACTTTCAACAGCAGCACCCTGAGAGCTCACCCCAGCAAAGGGGCAGCAGCTCCACCTACTGGGCCCTTTCCCACCCTGTCGCCAGGAATCAGTTCAGTAAAAGATTTTATTCAAAAATAAGGGCTTCCCTGGTGGCACAGTGGCTAAGAATCTGCCCGCCAATGCAGGGGACACAGGTTCGAGCCCTGGTCTGGGAAGATCCCACATGCCGCGTAGCAGCTAAGCCCACGCGCTGCCAACTACTGAGCCTGCACCCTAGAGCCAGCGAGCCACAGCTACTGAACCCACACGCCTACAGCCCGTGCTCCGCAACAAGACAAGCCACTGCAATGAGAAGCCCGCGCACCACAACGAAGAGTAGCCCCCGCTCACTGCAACTAGAGAAAGCCCATGCTCGGCAACAAAGACCCAACGCAGCCAAAAACAAATAAATAAAATTAATTAATTAAAAAATATATATACAGTAAGGCCTAACACTCCCCTGCTTCAATCAGAAGGGCCCTAACAGGTGGCAGTGGCCTAAGCCAGGCTGGTTGGGTCTCTGCTGGAGAGACCTGGGGCTTCCATGTCACCCGTGGAGCTGCTGCCTTGGACACTTGGATTGTACAAACCTGAACGACACGTGTCCTGCTAAGAAAAATGTTCTCCACCTCTGCAAGCCGCCACACTCCCCCAGCACAGCCACAGCAGGGCGCCACCAAGAGCCCAAAGCAGCCCTGGCCCCGGAGGGGTGGATGCAGAAGAAACAACAGTCTCTTTCCCAAGCAAGGAGCCAGAAGTCTGAGGTTCCAATGGGCACTAAAACGTCAAAGCCCTTGGCCTATTTTCAGGACCCATGAGGCTGGAGCCTCTTAGGTTAAACACAGGGGCAGCCAATCTCTTCCCTTAGAATCCTCGGGCCTCAGAGACAGCCTTCGGTTTAAGAGCAGCTCAGGACCCCTAGCTTACAGTGAGTGCTCTGATCACTTCTACCCTGGAACTTTGTACTCAGAGAAGATGGACCTTCCTGCTCCATTTGGCCTGTACGCCTACATAGCATTTGAGGACTTGTGGGTGTGTAATCTGCGTACGTGTAACCCCAGTGGTGTGTTCGTGCACACACCTGTGTTTATGAAGCCTTGTGCATCTACTCCCCTGAGAGCCTAGAAAGTGTGTGCACCTTTGGGTGGGCGTGCGCTTCACCAGAAGGCCCGTAGGTATACCTCCACCCTCCTCCCACCTTCCTCCCCGGCGGGGGCAAGGCAGCCACAGCAGCAGCAGCACGCAAGCTGTTCTGTCCCAGGAACAGACTGCTGCTGGATCTGTTTGCTCCTCTGTCCAACGCCCACGGGATGAGTCCCTTTCCTGACTCAGGTCTCAAGTCTCCAGACGCCTCTGTCATAAGACCATCAGCATTTACTTAGCACAGCACCTTCCCAGACTGGGAAGCACTACCTTCCTAAAGGCAAAAGCTGCTAGCTTCTGGTCCCCTGGCCCTTCTTCCTGCTTTTCAGGGCTCCCAGATCTGAATCCCACTGAGTACACCCTTAGGGAACAGGCTTTCATTTCAGGCTTTGTATAAGAACATAATAGTCACAGGAATTTATTAAGCTTTAGTAACTTTTCTTTTTAAATACCCGCAGAAGGGTGCTCTCCCCCCTCCAGGGGGTGAGGTGTAAGCGAGCCTCCCAGAATCCTGCTCCTCACACATCTGCTGTAAGCACGCTCAGCCCTGTCCTGACTGGCCTCGGCCTACCATCCCTGTGTGGGCAAGTAAGGGAAGGGTGAGACTCTGGGAGGTCCATGTGTCTGCCGCACACACGCTGGGATATCTATTTCTAGGGTGAAGGCCTGTACCAAGCCATTTATAGCCTTGGAACCAAGAGCTGGCCAGGAGGGCAGGAACGGAGAGCCAGGTCTGTTCTGATCTGAGCTTCATCAATAAAGAAGAGGTGCCCCTGTGAGTTCTTAATTCCAAGGGTTTCTATCTGCAGCTGTAGAGTGTAAAAGAAAAAAAGTCCTTCCTGGCTAACTTATGCAGCCACCTGAATATCCAATAAATTAAGAATGAATGGGGGGTAAAATCAGGCTATCCACTGGTTAAAACATTATGCAAACCTTAGAAATATTTACTTTAATTTTTACTATGAGCATATATTACTTTTAAAAATTTAATGATGTAACAAAATGGAAAAGAGCTAATGATTTAACAGTAAGTGAAAAAAGTAGGCCATAAAGGTGTTTAATTACAACTACAAAACACAAAGACCAGTGCCAACCTCTACAGAATGAAGGAACTCAACCAGAATGCTCTTGATAGTCATTCACCTCCATTTCCCTGAACTCCCAGCATAGTTAAGCATGCAACAGCTATCTGTCGTTCTTGAATAAGTATTGGGATTAGAGATGAACTCACGTGTTTTCCAAATTTGCTATATAAAAGATTATGTAACTTTTATAATGAAAAAACATGAAAGTATATAAAAATAAGACTGATTTCAGGGAATTCCTTGGTGGTCCAGTGACTGGGACCTGGCGCTTTCACTGCCTTGGGCCTGGGTTTGATCCCTGGTCGGGGACCTAGGATCCTGCAGGCTTCGCGCAGCGGCCAAAAAAAAAAAGACTGATTTCAACAATTCAACAACCCACAAACAATTTAGACGGGGGAAGGGGCTTTAACACTGTTCACATCAAATGTCAGATCTATAATAAATTATGGTTATAAACAGGAAAACCAAGACACTTAGAAGAGTGGAATCTGAAGTTACTGGAAAAAAAACATAAACTCTTGCACGTGGAATGACAGGCTTATCTTTAACACTTCAACGTTTTCGACGACTCTCAAATTTGTAAATAGCTGGGGAGTTGACTGTTTCTTTCTTCACCTTCACCTTCTGAGTTTTATCCTACAAAAGAGTAAAAAGTTACCAGTAAATAGTAGGAGAGGTCTGTGTAAAACAGCAAGTTTAATAAACTACCTATTAGAAAGCCTCTAATTCAGCCCGTCTCAATGTTCAAGAGAGACAAAGCCCTTTGTCCTAAGGCATCCCCGACGCGATGAGTCAAGTTCTCCCCTGGGCATCTATAATGAGGCTGGCTGTGCAGAAGTTCTTGTGAAAATTGAGAAGAAAGGTACTTAAATCATTATCTTGTAGGGCTTCTTCTCTCACGGAACCCCAGTTGAGAAAGGCAGACCAAAATGATCTGCAAAGCTGAAAATCTTGACATTTAGAGGAATGATAATATGAAAGGGGCATCTTATATTCCTTAGCTCTGCTATTTAACTACACAATGTTGTCTATTTTTAAACACCAGTGAGTGACACGCACTGTTTTATTAACCTGTTTAAATGTTACAGATAGCTGCTCATAAGCTATAAAGTTCATATGCCACCCGATCCTACCCTTTGCTGTTCCAAAGCACTGACTAATAAGCAAGCCCCTTATTACCTTCTTAATCAAGGAACATTTCAACACTGTCAGAGTAACAGACACTGGCTCAAACCACTGCCCCTGAGGAGCAGACATTTTCACTGGGGTTGGTTTACACACAGCTGAAATCCAGTCTCAGTTTAGAACTTTACAAGGAAAAAAATAAAATAAAATAAAATGAAGGCCTAAGGCTCTCTCTTCTCACCAGAAGATCTTTGCGAGTCTGAATTTTCTGTGCAATAACAAACAATTTCTTCTCGCGCTCAATCCGCTGTGTCAGGCAGTTATACTGCTTTTGCCTCTCTTTCGCTATTTGCTGCAGAAAAAACACACACATTTTCAGTAAAACAATTAACAGGGTAAAAATGAGTAAGAAACTGTTTCTTAATCCACTTGGGCCCAAACGCATAAATGGTTTCATCAATTCCCTCCTTACCCCAGAATCAACGTGACAAGAGACTCTGAAGTTGGCCATTTTAGGAACACCACATTCCAGAGCTCCATGGAAACTTGGAGCCTTGCCCGTGGACACAAGGCTCACCTGGAGCAGAATCAGGACTGCGCCTCGAGTCTCACAGATCCCAGGAATCTTTCCACTACTACACTGAGCTGTCTGAGCGTCCTGGTTACCTAACGTGCAGGAATGAACCAGTGCTGGAAACCCTACACAATGAGTAGAGAAGCAGAGAAGGGCCACCGGGCAGTGTGGTGGTGTCAGAACCGCGGAACTCAGAGAGCAGAAGGACTCTGTCAGTGAAAGCTGACCTGAAAATTCTCACTGCTGATGACCCCTCGAAGACCAATGGTCCTTCAATGTGGGGGGATCACAGACCTCTGAGAAACTGATGAAAGCTTTGGATTCTTTCTTGACATAAATGTATATATGTATTCGTACAAATTCATACAAATGTATATACCCAGTCACACAAAATTTCAAGGTGGGAAGAAGGTGTTCATAGACTTCCTAAAGCCCATTCATGGATTGCTCACCCCCTCCAAGTTACAGACTAAAAATTCCCTTGCAAGCCACCCACCAGCAGTCTCTTAATAAAAATAATTTTGCTTTAAACAAGACAGTCAAAAGAAACAACACCACTAGACAAAAAGGGCAATCCAAACCTTCCCAACTTCTCAAAAGGTAAGATGGTGAACTATTCTACACAGGACTTTGGAACACCAATCTCTTTAGGGACTACTGCAATACTTGAGAAGTGTCGGCGACACAGCTAATTGAAAATACAACTACGTGACAAAGAGGGTTATCACTAGAACACCAGTCAGCCGGCTCCTCGGCTGGAAGTGTTATCTACACAGAGGGGAATATTACTGGGCCTTGGATTTAAACAATTCACCAATGCTAGCATAGTCTCACAGCAGTGGTTTCAGACAGCTTTTGTTTTCACTTTATTGCACAGACTGTTGATTTATGGGATTACCCAATATAATCAAACTAATTAGGGGTATTTATATTACTAAAGCAAGTTTAGCTGCCTCTGAGCTAGAGAAGCTGCTGTGAAATTAAACAAAGCTGATGCAGTGTAAATGATTCAAATCCAAACAGAACAGCTGTCTGCTTGAAACACACTGACAGCAGTTTTTTAAATGAATCAGTCAGAAGTGAGAGTTCAACTCCAGAAGACTTGGAGAAAAAGCGTGTCTTCTCACAAACCCAGTTACAGTGATGGAAAGCACCGTAAGGACAAGTCAATACAAAAGTTGGGGTACAAATGCAGAACATGAAAGACCTTTTGATATGCATATTCACTGTTAAAGGTTTAATATCAAAGTATACCAAATCCCTTCATCTTCAGTGTCCCCTCCTTTCTCTGCCTTTTAAAAGTGTTGGCACCTGTTACAAGCATTGAAAGCACAAAGCCCAGGGTCAGAGGTAGGATTCAAATGCAGACCTAGGGAATTCCCTGGTGGTCCAATGGTTAGGACTCGGTGCTTTGCCGGGGCCCGGATTCAATCCGTGGTCAGGAAACTAAGATCCCGCAAGCCTCGCAGCATGGCCAAAAAAAAACCACAAAAAAACCCCAAAACAAATGCAGACCTAAAGGCCAGAAAGTAAGCTCCTGACCACTATGTTACATGTCCTCTAATCTTAGAAACTAAGGAACCCTTCTCCACTTCCGTTCCCATCACCAAATCCTCCTTCCACTTCTCTAAGAGAACTTAGTAAGTTTTCCAAAAATAATCATCTTAAATGCAGTAGGGAGAAAAAAAAAAGAACCTAGATTCCCATAAACTCAGACCTGAAGAAAAATGGAGAAAATTACCTTAAGTCGAGTCTGATTGTTAACTCCTTTCACTTTCTCCTTCTGCAAGGTCTCTATCGTAGGTCTGTTAAAGACTCTGTCGACTAGTTCTGGAGCTGTTCGCAGGTGAGTTGCAATATCAAACTGTTCGACTAAAAGTCAAGACAATCCTTAAGGCGCTGTCTCTGACACCAAACAACACAGACCAATATGCTAGACTGTCCCAGAAACTTTCAAACATTTCATACCTTCCTTTTTGGTGTCAAAAAAAAACACATGCTTCTTCTGTTGCTTCCCCTGGAAATCCAGCAGATGGAGCTCTGATTTTAGTCTTTCAATTTTCTAGGATACAGAATATGGTCTCATTTTATATTGGGTTCTTCTAGGGTATCAGAAATGAATTTGCACAAGTTTAGACCATTCCACATCATTATCACCAGCCAGCAAAGAATCTGCTTCATTCTTTTAAAAGAAAGGACCACTAACATTTATCAAGCACCAACCACATGTCAGGTAGGGGGCTAGCTAGGCACTACACAAAACTCATTTAATCCTTACAACAATCCTGAGATAGAAATGTGGAAACAGCCCCAGGGAAGTTAATTTGCCCATAATCATGGGGTTAATGAATGGCAGAGCCAGAGTTTAAACCTAAGTCTGTCTCAAACTTGACCTCTTTCCACTCCACCATGCTGACTATACTTTTAAACCACTATCATAATTAAGTGTACTTTAAGATTGGAAATGCCAGAAGAAATCAACTTACAACTCGAGATCAATGGATTTCTATTTCTCTTCTTAACCAACAAAAACATATCAGAATAAAGAGTTTTAGTTGTTACCTTAGCTTCTGCAACCCTTTTCATTTCTACATATTTGACATCCTGAGTTCTCATTAGTTTCAGCTGTTCTGGAGTTACTTCTTCCTTAGTCTCCTTAATAACATGAACTCCATCCTAAAATCCAAATTTAAAAGATACGTTTCCTATTAGATTAAAATCATAAATAAGTTGTTGGCATAGTTCGTGGCTGGAACAAAGACAACCAAAGGCAACATACAACAGCAACACAATGCACCAGGCCCCCAAGACACACATTCAATTCAGCACCTCCAATCACCCTCTCAGAATAGCTCCAGGCATCAGACAACTGCAAACGCATGCTGCTCTTGAAGGGGCAGCTTTGCCTTTTGCATAATGACCAGGAGCACCTGACCAACTGGAGAAGAGCTAAATAAAAGCCCAGGGTCCTAGCTATCCATCTCCTCCCTCATCCTTATTTTCCTTGTTGAGTTGGAGCTCAAAACACCAACTGAGGGACTGCCCTGGCAGTCCAGTGGTTAAGACTCTGTGCTTCCACTGCAGGGGGCATCGGTTCAATCCCTGGTTAGGGTACTAAGATCCCACATGCCATACGGCATTGCAGGGGAAAAAAAAAAACCAACTGATCCATTAGGCACCCACCTGGAGTTTAACCCGAGTCATTTTATAGTAGAATTCATCTGGATTTTTTTCAAGAGCCTTCTTCCGGAGAGCTCTAAGGTATTTTTGCTTTTTCCGGTAGTCACTGAAAAGCAGGTTAAACAACGTTCATGGCAAAAAAGAAAAAAAAAAACCACAACAAGCAAACTTTATAAGCATCTAATGATACATAAAAAATGAAACTCAAAAAAGCCAAAGGAGTGACTACATTCGACCCACACTCCAATGTCACACTCCAGTGTCAGACGTTGAGCTCATCTCTTTGTGGGTCCTCTCCTATCCCTGTTCTACCTGGAATTAACAGTCCCCATTTCACATAAGTTTTACTGCCATCTACATCATTACAGGGAGAGACCCAACAAAGCACAGATTACAACTCCTCAGACGGGGTTCTGATGCAAGCTTGGGCACCGAGTGATCAAATAAGATTCAGAAACTACACGTTGTAGTATAGCATAGTGACTAGAATCGTGGACTCTGGAGCCAGACTGTCTGGGTTCAAACCTTGGCTCCACCACTTCTGGCTGAGTAATCTTGGATAAATTAGTTAACCATCTGTATCCCAACTTAATCTGTGAAATGGGTGTGATAATAATAGTATCCCCAAAGACTGCTGGAATAAATGCATGTAAAAATGGTAACTCTCTTAGAACACTGCCTGGCCTAATGACAGCACTCAGTTATTATTATTTGCCTGAAAAATTCTGGAACCCAGAGCAATCCACTTAATCCATCACCAGCTCCTCCGGGGGCATAAAAAGGACCTCAGCTGACATGCATGGCTAACAAATAATTATAAAATGTTTTGTAAATAAAGTGCTAAGGAAGAAGAATAGGGATGATTGTTTTATAAAATGTTTTTGAAGTTCATTATCACCCACACTCAGTCCCATGAATCCATCTTTCACATGTCTTCATTCCACACCACACATGGTGATGTAAGAGACTCCAACAACTGGAATGTTAGATTCTATCTTGAACTTCAAGAAAAGGGAGAGAAAAAAGATTCAGCTTTTAGCTCAAACACCAAGGCAGAAGCAAACCAAAGCCACTCTGAGAAAATGATCTGGAGCAACATAATAAAAAGAATTCTCAATGCAACTACAGTTAAATAAATAACGCTCTGCCTAAACAAAGAGAGAAGTTTAGGGTCGCAGAAAAGTATCTGACAGGCTGCCAGAGCTTTGGCCATTTTATCAATGGCAGGAAATATCCCCTGCTGGACACTCAGGCAATTCAGCTGTAGTACAGGGAGGCTGTAAGCTTTTCTGGCAGCACGGCTCCCAGAAAGACTGTACTCACTCTGCACGAAGTTTGTAGTCTTTCTTTTTCTCCAGCAGGCCCAGATGTTTTCGAAAGCTGGGCTAGAAGACAAAAGGGGAAAAAAAGTGCTTAGTTTCCTCAGCAAACACATACCCGAATCAACAGGACACCTGACAGGAACAAGAATCTCTGGAGCGTTCAGTAAATCCATGTCCTGGCAGCCAATGTGCTATCCTGTTCCCTCCCCTCCCCCAAATGGGCACTGCCCAAGGATGAGAGGCCAATGCAGGCGCCAGAGAGGTCACAAGTGCTGCCGTAGTAGGCTTCTTGGCCTATTAAGGACAGAGAAAGGCAACAATGACTCGGCACTAAGAAAGCAGTTGCCAGTTGTACTAAAATTACTACAGACTTAATCCAAGGGTTTATAAAATACTATGAAGGGAAAACATAGTAACAGGGAAGCAACTGTGGTTAAGAGAGCTAAATTTAGAGTCTGAAGAACTGGGTTCAAATCCAAGCTTTACCTCTTAACAGTCTGTGACTCTGGGCACTTCACTTAACATCTCTGAGCTCCTGTTTCCTAGCTATAAAATAAGAACAATAAGATCTACTTCTCACGACTATCCTGAGGATTTAATGAGCCTCTGTAAGTGGTAGCTGCCAGCACACAGCCTGGCACATAGCTGGTGTCCAGCAAATGTGTACTGTTATTATTCTAATTTCGGTACTAAGCATGAGAAAAAACCAAGTATGACAGAAAATACTTTCTCTGATACAGAACTTGGATAGCATGAAGGTACAAGGATTAAATCTTGGTATTATCTTTCTACAAGCTATCACTACTTGAGCACTTAACCTACGGCAAGGTCAGTGCTAGATGCTTTTGCCTACATCATCATAATAGGCCACATTTATTAAGAATTACCATTACATTTTAGGAAAATGTGAAAATATAAAATTAAAAGAAAGAAAAGAAAATCACTATAAAGAATTTGTATGGGGACTTCCTGGTGGTGCAGCGGTTAAGAATCTGCCTGCTGGGCTTCCCTGGTGGCGCAGTGGTTGAGAGTCCGCCTGCCGATGCAAGGGACACGGGTTCGTGTCCTGGTCTGGGAAGATCCCACATGCTGCGGAGCGGCTGGGCCCGTGAGCCATGGCCACTGAGCCTGCGCGTCTGGAGCCTGTGCTCCGCAACGGGAGAAGCCGCAACAGTGAGAGGCCCACGTACCGCAAAAAAAAAAAAAGAATCCGCCTGCCAATGCAGGGGACACAGGTTCGATCCCTAGTCCGGGAAGATCCCACGTGCCGCAGAGCAACTAAGCCCATGCGCCACAACTACTGAGCCTGTGCTCTAGAGCCCGCGAGCCACGACTACTGAGCCCTTGTGACTAGAGCCCGTGCTCCGCAACAAGAGAATCCACCACAATGAGAAGCCCCCGCATCGCAACGAAGAGTAGCCCTCACTCACTGCAACTAGAGATAGCCTGCGCCCAGCAATGAAGACTCTACACTTCCAAAATTTTTTTAAAATTAAAAGAATTTGTATGTACTTTTACTTTGCTTTGTAAAATCTAGGAGTTTTGACATTCCCAGAAGGTAAAAAAAAATTCCTGTTCTCTTGTTAGGATGAGTATGTAACATGAGTAAATAAAATTTTTATCAAGGTGAAAAAAAAAAAAGAAATACTGTTACAAAGCAATCTGCTATGCTCCTTACACACAATGTCATTTATCCCCAAACAATCATGGAAAGTGGATAAAGCAGGCACTACTGTTACCCCAATTTTCCAAAAAGGGAATGAGGTTTAGAGAACAACTTGCCCAAGAACATAGACAGAACTAGTAAGTGGCAAAGCTAGAACGAGACCTATTCTATCTGGGGCCACAGTCTGATCTTCCCCACCCTCCTACACTGCATCCTCTTCCACTTTGAATATTCTCGATGTTTGAGGCAGTACATAAACTTCTCTACTGTTTAAACTTGTATAATAACTTGAGTGGAATTTTTTAAATTTATTTCTTTATTTACTTGTTGGATGCATTGGGTCTTCGTCGCTACACGCAGACTTTCTCTAGCTGCGGCGAGCAGGGGCTACTCTTCGTTGTGGCGCATGGGCTTCTCATTGCAGTGGCTTCTCTTGTTGTGGAGCATGGGCTCTAGGTGCGTGGGCTTCAGTAGTTGTGGCACGCAGGCTCAGTAGTTGTGGCTCATGGGCTCTAGAGTGCAGGCTTCAGTAGTTGTGGCACACGGGCTTAGTTACTCCATGGCATGTGGGATCTTCCTGAACCAGGGCTCGAACCCATGTCCCCTGCCTTGGCAGGCGGATTCTTAACCACTGCACCACCAGGGAAGTCCTTGGGTGGGATTTTTAACAGTCTCCTCTCTCATCCTCTACCTTGAAGTGATGCAAGAAATAACTCAATATTTAAAATAATACCCAAGCCCTCTCTTGATCATTATTATTTTAATTATAGCAGACAAAGAGAAGTTGACAGAGAATAGAGAAAGAAAACTCAAGGGTCAAAAGAGCAACAAAGTGGGCTTCCCTGGCTCTCGTCAATGTGTTTACCAACCTTTCCAGCATGGCCTCCTCCTCACCTCTCCCACAAAGACCCTCTATTCCCACTCAGACATGGCCATGTCATGCTCTTTGCCTCTGTCTTGTCTACGAATCCAAATCAACTACCCACAACTGTGCCTTTGGACACACTATTCAACCTCTTTAAGCATCAGGTTCCTCATTTGTATTGATACAAATGAGGCTAACATCTGCCTCACAGGAATGCTGTAGGATTATACAAGATAATCCTTGTACAGCATGTTGGGCTGTACCTAGCATACAGTCAGTGCTCAAAAAGTGACAGTTATGGGACTTGCCTCGTGGCACAGTGGTTAAGAATCCACCTGCCAATGCAAGGGACGTGGGTTTGAGCCCTGGTCCGGGAAGATCCCACGTGCCGCGGAGCAACTAAGCCCGTGTGCCACAACTACTGAGCCTGCGCTCTAGAGCCAGCGAGCCACAACTACTGAAGCCTGTGCGCCTAGAGCCTGTGCTCCGAAACAAGAGACACCACCATAAAGAGAAGCCCGCGCGACACAATGAAGAGTCGCCCCCGCTCACCGCAACTAGACAAAGCCCACACTCAGCAACGAAGACCCAACACAGCCAAAAATAAATAAATAAAATAAATTTTTTTTTTAAGTTGACAGTTATTATCATCGCCTTCCAAGTCCAACAAGTTTCACTGTGATGCTTCTCTCATCATCTCTCCTCTTCCCACTCATGTTCCTTATTGAGCATTTTTGTTTGTTTTTTAATTTGGGGTTTTTTTCCCCCTTTCTTTTTTTTTCCCCCCCTCATTGGGCATTTTTTTATGCATCTCTTATAAAGTTGCTTCTTTATTCAACTTTTAGTAGCCTCTGGATTCAAAACACTTGGTCTGATCCCTGGCTTTGCTGATTGCCACCTACAGCTGTATGTCTTTGGGCAAATTACTTAACCTATCTGAGCCTCAGCTTCCCCATCTGCAAATGTAAGAAAATAATAGTACCTACTTCCACACACTCTTGAGAGATAAATGAGATAATAAGGGTAAAGCATTTTGCACTTTGTCTGGCTCTGGCACACAGCAAGCACTTCTAGCTGTTATTATTTTTAGATAGATCCACACAGGGCTCCAAACAAGGTGGCAAATTATCGATACACGACTCCCAGCACACCACTAAGCATACAGCAAGTGCACAATAAATGTCTGATAAATGCTATTAAGCAGGAAGACTGAACTGTGGTTGGGAGGCCTTAGTTCCATCCCATCCATCAGTGACACAGCTTTAGACACATCATTCTCTTTGTCTTCCCCATCTGTAAAATGAAATTGCACCAGACATCCCTAAGGGCCTTTCTGGATCAGATATTGTGTGATTCCTGAGAACAGAATAATAAATTGATTCTGCATATATTAAATGAATTTCCACTCAATCTCTCCACACAGACACACCCTCCACAGAAGTCCTGCAATTGTTTATTCGGTCTGAATTTGCTGTTTGTGACTGGGCAAGTCAATTCTGTTCTTTGGACCTCAGTTTCCTCATCTGTATAATGGGGTTGGAAAACACCAACATTACATGGTGAGACATAAACAAAAAGCCTACGTGGAAGATCTCCATGGATCTCAAAGCCCAGGCATGATGATGATAGCACATTAATTAACTCCAATCTCTTCGGGATCAGCCCGCATACACAGCGGACAGGGCTGAGTATCTTTAGATGTGGATTCCAGTTCCAGCGGGGACACTTATTGCCTGTGTGAACTTTGACCTCAACTTCTCCAGAGAAGATCAAGCACTTCACACACAGTATCTCATTTAACTACTTCAATGAAACCTTGCAAGATAGCTTTGATTATCTCCCAGGAATAGGGACAGCTGTGCTCTCCTAGCTAGAACGACCACCCACTCCTCCCCGAACCGCGAGGGTCCGCCCCAGCCACGCCTGCGTCGTCAGCATATATTTGCATGTATTTACAAGCAACATGTCCGCACAGAAAAGGCCAGGACCCGCAGCTGGGTTGGTGGGGGGTAGGGCCGGGGCGAGAACAGCACATGGGGCCACCGGCCAGCGTTCGTGGGGCCCGTGCGGTCCTACCTGGCTTCGCTCTCTGTGTTCCCGCTGCCGCGACTTAGCCGCTTTCCGAAAAGCCGCCGCCATGTCTGCTCAGTCCTGGAAAAGCTCAACAGACAACGCCGGGTCCGCACCGCCTCGTCCACTGACCCTACCGGATATAGGCCAAGCTGCCAGAGGTTTAGAACCGCCCCCTTCCTTTCTGCAGCCTATCCAGCGCCTGCTTTTCCGGAAATACGTCATCTAGCAAAAGGCGTCCATCCCAGGCTCCTTCTGGGAAGTGTAGTTCTCTAGGTCTAGCCTCGTGACTCTACAACAGCCAGTTCTTATTCGCCAGAGCCTGTCCACGTGTACGGTGAGTTCGCCTTCGTGATCCGCTCCGTTGGCACCTGGGAGCATCGTGGCTGGCACTGTCCTTGGGGTGAGCTGGGCCTGGAGTGTGCGCATGTGCAGTCGACTACAGCTCTGCTCCGTTTGCCGTGTTTATGCGGTGTATTTGTATACATTGCTAGGTATAAGATAGGTAACTACTTTAGAACTGACTGTATAGCACAGGAAACTCTACTCAATGCTCTGTGGTGACCTAAATGGGAAGGAAATTCAAAAAAGAAGGGATATATGTATATGTATAGCTAAGTCACCTTGCTGTATAGCAGAAACTAACACAATATTGTAAAGCAACTGTACTCCAATTTAAAATAATAATAATTTTTTTAACATCTTTATTGGAGTATAATTGCTTTACAATGGTGTGTTAGTTTCTGCTTTATAACAAAGTGAATCAGTTATACATATACATATGTTCCCATATCTCTTCCCTCTTGCGTCTCCCTCCCTCCCACCCTTCCTATCCCACCCCTCCAGGCGGTCACAAAGCACCGAGCCGATATCCCTGTGCCATGCAAAAGCTAGGGGCCCTGTGAATTTTCTGGTGTACCGGAAAGAGCACTCTATAGAGAGACAAGCATCCTTAAAACCATGTCTGGCTCTGCCATGGACTGGCTGTGTGACTTTTGACAGGTCGCTTTGATACCGACCAGTGTTCCTGGCTTTCCCCAATCAATAGAAATTGACTAGAGGCCAGGTAAGAAATTCAGGCAAGGCTTTATTGGGGCCCCTGCAGGTGGAGGAGGGAGCAAAAACAGGTAACAGTTTCCTTGCTTGCTCCCGGAACTGTGGGCGTGGCAAGCTCTTTCTTTATATGGGGTGAGGGTTGGGGTGTGTCCAGGGGTCAGGCCAGAGGGGTGGCTTAGGTGTGTTCTGCCCACGCCTTTGTGGTGTTGAGTGCAGGGGGCATGCGCAGTAAGTACCCTGCTTTTGCTTCCAACACCCGTTGTTTTGCTCCTGACTCTTCAGAAGTGGCAGTTGGGATTTTTTTGGTCTTTTTGTATCTTTTGGTCCAGAATTTGCCCCAATCGCACATGCACGCAGTTACTTGGCTTTAATGAGCATCATTTCTCTCATCCATAAAACAAGGATAATAACAGCATGCACTGCTCTCCTCATAGGGCCGTCAAGGGGCTCATAGTTGAACAGAGGAGTTATATCATGGCATTAGTTGTAAAGTTCTAAGTCCCTCACACCCTCAAGGTGTAGCTGATAGAATGAGTGTCAGAGGCAGTACAATGTAATGATTAGGACCATAAACCATGGAGGTGTGTTTGATCCTAACTGTTACCAGCCAAGACAAAGTTAGCTTCACAGAACCTTAGTCTTCCATGTGTAAAATGGAGGTAATAATACTATACCTACAGGATTGTTGTGAGGATTAAATGAAATAATATGTTTAAAGTCCTTAATACTGTGTTCACACATCTGCAAGTTCACTATCAATTAGAGCTATTATTGTTATTATTAGTATTACTAAACCTACCTGTAAGGATTGAGAAAGGGTTGAGCACAGCAGAACATTCCAGAGGCATTTGGCTTTTTTTCCACCACGTGAAGCTAAACTTCGGCAAGTTCTGTAACTGCACCCATTTCTCATGACAGTGCTCATCTCTCCAGCTGAAGACCTCTGGAGAAATCCTCTCCTCAGTCCCTAGAGGTGTGAGTCCAGTAGGCCAGTGGGCGTGTAAAAGCTGAAAGTAGCTGAGATCTGCTATGTGAAAAGTTTTTTCCTGCCCCTGAGTCTGAGCCTTGCCCAACTAAGGCCACATGCATTAGCAAAATTCCGTCTTATTTGTTACTTAACCATTGAAAGACAAGGCCCTTCATGATCTGGCCCATGCCCACATTTCCAGCCTCATCTCAATTAAGAAGCCCAGCCATCAGACTAGGTGGCAGCCCTAGTAGCTCCTGCCACTTCCCCTGAAGAAGGCATTGAGTGGCAGGGATACCCAGGAGAAGGCAGCTCTGCACATTGGAAGTGGGGGTGGGCCTTCAAGTCAGCCCCAGATTTGAATTGCACATCCACCACCTATCAGCTTGTGATTTAGGGCCACCTTGTCAAACTCTCTGAGCCCCGGGTACTACTCTGTAAAATAGTGATAGTAATAATAACCATCTCACGTGGCTTTTGTAAGAAATGAAGTAATGACTGCCACTTGGCATGGTGCCCTGCGTGTAGTTGACATTTAAGCACAGATTAGTCCTCCCTCTACTCTTCCTCCCCCACGCTCTGTAGCAGTCACTCATTTTACCCTCTGCACCCACAGACCCATTGCCAGGCTTGGGGTCACTAGGCAAGTGTTTCTGGGCAATCTGAAAGCGGGTATCTGCTCAGCTAGGAGGCCTGCACGGGCTGTAGGCAGCCCAATGGGTAAGAGTGAGCAATACACCAGAGAAAGAAGGGAGTTTTCTCACTGGGGGGAGGAGAGCTTGTGGTTACAAGCATCAGAGAGTGATTCAGCACCCAGAGGAAACCATGAGAGTCTTGCCACTCATCAGTCACCCAGGGCCTCCTTTTGTAAACCCTTCCAAGGTGAGAGAACAGCTCGGAGACCCTGAACAAGATAAGGAAGCGGAGTGGAGGGGGGGCCTCCAGGGTGAGGGAAGGGACAACCAGATCCCACTCACCCAACGCCAGTCAGCCAGCACTCAGGCTCTGCTTCCAGCCCCGGTCAGACACACCTGTTCCCTGAGAGAGGGGGGAGGACTGATGGGAAACAGGAACAGGGAGTCCATGAGGCTGATCCCTAGACCTGCCTGGGGCACGTCCACGTGGGTCAACGGAAATTAGAGCACGCGGGGAAATGCAAGCCTACTGGGGAGCTGGAAATGCGGAGGGGAAAGGATACAGCCCCTGCCCTACACCAGTCTCCCTCTCTCAGGCTGGGCCAAGTCAAAAGTCTCCTAACTTTTCTGGGCCTCCAGACTCCAAGTCCAAGAAGCAGAATCTTAACACTTGACCAGGAAAGAGAGTGTTGGAGTGGAGGGAGTGTCCCACATGTTGAATACCTACTGTGTGCTTTCATCCAATCCTCGCAAGAATGCTGTGACACAGGGAGTCCCCCACTCTGAACAGATGACAGACTGAGGCTTCAAGAGGTTAAATGACTACAGAGGCGATAGAGCCTAATGATTAAGCTCTTTTTTTGGCATAAGGTGCTTTGACATTTGACTGTCTGGATTTGAATCCAGGCTTTTCTATTGTTAGCTGTGTCACCCTTGGCAGGTTACTTACTCTCTCTGTGCCTCCATGTTCTCATCCTTAAATCACGGATAAAAATACATATTTCACAAAGTTGTTGGAAATCAAGTGCATTAATATATGTAAAGTGCTTAGGCAGGGACTGGTGCAAAGTAAGAACTCAGGAAATATTGGCTCTGATTCAGGCAGCTCATCGGAGATTCAAGCCGTGAGTAAAACCAGAGACCCCAAATCACTTTGCTGTACAGCAGAATTAACACAACATTGTAAATCAACTGTACTTCAGTTAAAAAAAAAAAAGACCCCCCCCAACCCTACCTTTGATCCAGCACCTTCCTTACTCACTCATAACTCCTCCCTTTCTGAAGGATGCTCACCTTTGCCCTCCCCTCACCCCAGAGCAAACCCCTTCTTGCCATCTCCTCCAGCCAGGCAGTCTTCCCTGCACTCCCCTGGGCTAGGAGTCTCCTACGCCTGCAAGGCAAATTCCAGAGCAAGGCCCACCCATGGGCTGGCTGTGCCCTCCCTGGGCTCCAGATAGCATGTGCCTGTGGTCCAATCTGGGGTGTGGGAGTCCAAATGGAAGCAGTGTCCATCATTCATTCATTCATCAGATATTTATTACGTGCCAGACATTGGAGTAGGTACTGAGAATGCAGTGGTGAACCAGAAGTCCGCAGTCCCTGCCCTCATGACACTTAACCGTTTAGGCATCAGGAACAACAATAATAAGGAATTAGTTAATTTTGAAAGGAAACCTGACCTCAAGTGTGACTTGGGACCCAGAAAGGTAGGCGTGTGATTCAGAAGTGGGAGAGGAGGGTACTCAGCAGCCCCAGCCTGGGAGGGAATGAGTCTCTGCTCTGAGAGCTTGGCTGGACCCAGCCTGTGGGATGGGAGAGCCTCTGTGGGCACCTGAATCTCTAGACTCTGAGGAGGTTATTTCCAGGGTTGGTTTGCTGTCTCTTGTTTTGCTAACAGCACAGCAGAGCCTCCTCCTCCCTCCCCCACCCTTCCAGATCGAGGCTATTTATTCCTAGTGACAAGCCTGAGGATCCCAGGGGCGGTGGCCTCAAGGACCTGGAGGGGCCTTGTGTCCCTGGCAGACGCCAATCCTCCCGCCCGGGCAGGGCACAGGGAGGAAGCCAGAAGGTTGGAAACTGTAGAGGTCGGGGAGGACTTCCCTCCACCGCCCCTGTAGCGCCCCATCCTTGCACACTCCTCACACCCCTTCCTGAGAAGCTCAAAAATCATGGGGCCAAGGATTAGGGTCTCCCCTAGGCCTCAAAGGTCAAAACTGTTCCTGGGCACTGTGGAGGGAGGGAGGATTTCTCTGTCCCACGATGCAGCTGGAGGTGAGGAGGTGGTTACTTCTGTCTTCACCACTCAGGGTTGTGGAATAATGCCCTTTGAAGGTCAAGGCCCTATAGAAGGGGTCCTTAGACTTCACTCCTTGTTTCCAGAGAACACCTTCCTTCCCACTGACAGGGCCGCGACAGCAGGGTCAAAACCACCCCCTCCAACAGGCTGGAATAAGTCCTCTTTTACAAATTTGGGCAGAGTGTGATCCCTGGGGGTAAACTGCGAGGGGGAGGGGACACGAAAAGGGCATGAGGACCCTCTGGGTCCCCAAATGGACCTTGGTCGGCTGCCTCCTGTATCCCTTGCCTGAGACTGAATACAGCTAGCCGCTGGGGACTGGGGTGGGGGGAGGTAAGGAGAGTGGGGAAAGAGAGGGAGGACAGCAAAAGCTGCAGGGAGGGGACAGGGGCGGGGTCCTGGCCGCCCACGAAGGTTGGTAGAGCCAGGTTAGGCCCGGCGGGCCCAGGGGGCTGGGGCAGGCTCCAGCCCTAAAGGGAGGTGGGGGCGGGGTCTGGCCCCCAGCCTCCAGGACGAGGGCCGGGGGCGGGGTCCGGGCGGGGCGGGCCCCCGCGCTCACTTCCTCGGGGAGGGCTTGGGGCCGCGCTCCCGCTCGCCCACACAGTCCGTGCGCCGCCGGCAGCCTCGCCGGCAGCTAGCTCGGTCCCGCTCGGCCCGGCCCGCAGGTAGGAGGCGCCGAGGGACGCGGCCCCGGCTGCCCGCCACCCCCCGCCCCACGCGAGCGCCGCGCCCCGCTCTCGCCGCCTGCCTCGAGGTGAGCTCCCCGCCGAGCCCGGCTCCCCATCCCGGCTCCCGGCCCCCGCCCTGTGGCGGGAAAGGAGAGGCGGCCAGCCGGGGGTTAAGGGCAGCCGCGGCCCCCGCCCCCTGTCCCCGCCTGGGTCCGGTCGCGGGCGCAGGGAACACGCTAGGAGGCGGTGGCGCGCGGGCGCCGAGCCCCGGGGGTCGCCCCCGGAACCGTACCGCTCCGGGCGCTGCAACGCCAGTTAGGTGGGGCAGGGGGCCAAGTTTGAAATGGAAAAGCAAGAGTCGAGAGAGACCGGAAGGGTTCGAGAAACCGGCTTCCAGAACGCCCGGTGGAGCAAGAGACCGAGACAAGACAGGAGCGGCGAGCTTAAACAAGGAGGCTGCGGAGATACCCGAAACAGGGACAGAGACTTGGGCGTAGAGTCACCGGGAGGCAGACCCGAGGCGTAGGGTCCGACCCAGGTTTTGTGGAGCGGAGCATTTTAGGAAGAAGCATGCCGTGACCCCAGACGTGCTGTCAGCCCTCTCCAGGGCCTTGGAGGGTTCTGGGCAAATGAGGGGCCCCGAAGCTTAAGCTTCATTAACCTTGTGGTAAACCAGCCTCTGAGAGGCCTAGAAAGACATCCAGAGACTGGAGACAGACACACTCAGGCATACAGAGATGCTAAGAGATAGAGAAGGGCGGTGGGTAGGGACCAAGACATTCCACCCTTTAGAGACCCTTGAGGTGCCAAGACTTGGGCAGACAGTGGTAGAAATCCACAGAGGCTGCCGTGGGGAGATAGCCAGTCCGAGACCCAGAGACACGGAAACATACAGACAGCTGCTGAAGTGTACAGACACAGACGTGCTGAGTGGAGCAGAGCTAGACGCCAAGAGACAGATGTCATGGAGGGGCAGTGACAGTTTTCAAGACAGACCCCGCGGGACTCAGGCCTGAAAGATTGGGAAGGGAGGATGTGGGGAAACAAACACTGGGCCAGCTGAGCCCCCGTGAGGCAGAGGACCTGAGACATGAGACAGTAAGACTGGAAGGAGCCCTACGCACTCTCTGAGACAGCCCCAGCTTATTTTTAAACTCAAATCTTGGACGCGCTGCTTCAGCCCTGGGGGACCCGGGGTGAATGAACTGTTCCTCTTCTGTCCCCAGAGCAGCTGCTGGATCCTGCTTCCCACCCCCTTCTCCCAAACCGCTCTGACTCCCAGGCCCCATGGCGGGGGCGGGGAAGAGAGTGGAGAGTTTGGGGTGGATGCCTAGTAGCAGGGGTGAGGGTGGGGGGAGTTTGATTTCTCCCCTCAAGTCCCCTGTCAACTCCTGGAAGCTGGGGGAGGGGTCTGTTCTGATCCTGAGTCACAGCTGTGGGACCTGGCCAGGGTCCTCCTGGACAGGGGGGGTGGAGGGGGGCGAAGGGGTTGAGCGGTTGGCATGGGTACTTGGAAAGACTTCTGGGTGTCTTCCAGTCACAGGGCTGGCAGCTGGGGAGAAGAGCCAGGCTCTTGTACTAGTGATATCATCCAGCATCTCCTGTCCCGCTGCTCTTAAACGCTGACCACCCCGTCCACCACCATTTCTAGGGAAACAGGAAAGGGCTCCAGGCTGGGAGGCAAGGGACCTGAGCTCTCTGATACCTGAGTGACTTCGGGCATGCCCCTGCCCTGTCCCTGGCCTCTGTGCTCAGCTGTAAAATGAGGATGATACCCTATCCCGCCTGCCCTTTGTGAGATCTGATAGATGGTGGGTGGGTGGGAAAGCGCTTTGTGAGAGGCAAAGCAGCATGCAGGTGTGTACACCTGTGTACCTGTGTTGGGGGTTTCAGAGTTATGCTCACTGGAGTCAGACTGGCCCCACTGGTCTCAGTGAGCCCCACGGCCTGGGCCTCTTCAGCTCCCCCAGCAGAACTAGGGGGTTCCCTTTTTGTTCTCTCCCTGGGGCCCCGCTGAGAATGTCAAGGTCAAGTCCCAGGCCAGCCCCCTGACCCAGGCCTGGCTGAGAAACTGTTGACTGACCCCCGTATGAGTGAGGGGCTAATAATAAAACACTAAGAGCTACCATTTACTGACTACTTAGTATCTCCCAGGTGCTTTCCAAGTATCATCACATTTAAGCCTGGCAACAACCCTAGGAGGTAGAAGGTAGTATTAGATGGGGAAGCAGGCTCAGGGAGCTTAAGTGACTTGCCCAAGATCACCCAGGTTTATATTTCACAGCTCAAGCCTCTACACAGCACATGCCACGGCCATTATCCAGCCATTTTGAGCTGCAGGAGGTTCACGGGGAGGGGTCAGATGTGTGTGTGGGTCAGGTGTAGGCAGGTGTGTGTGTTGGGGGCAGCGGCCGAGAGCCATCTGGCAGACTGAGCGATCTCCCCCCGACCCCTCTACCAGCCGTGAAGGAATACAGGACTGGCTCCCTTTAGTCCCCCAGTCCTGCCAGGGAAAGGGGGAGGGGGGAGGGGCAGACAAAAGGCAGAGACAGGTGGGCCTTGATAGTGCCCTTCACTCTGTCCTCACCAGAGCCCAGCTGGACAGACTAGGGGATTCTGGGAAAGAAACAGAAGCCACGCCCATACCCTATTTGGGGTGCCCCTGTCTCAGAGTGGTGACTGCCTCCCAGTAGGCAGGCCTAGGGCTAGTCTGGACCTGGGAAGATGACAGAGCTGTTGGGGGCCAAGCCAGGAAGGAAGGAAGGGCCCAGGTCACTCGTGGATGGATGCATGGCCACACTCCACCTGTGTGGCCCCCGCTGCCCAGTGGCTCACAGCCCAGGCAACCCTCAGATGTTGGGCCAGAGGAAACCCAGGCCTGAATGGCGAGGAGCGGACTGAGGTGGAGGGATACCCTCCACCCTCCAGCATAGCCCCCAGCCCAGAAGTCCCGGCTCTGAAGACCCCGACTCCTGGCGGCCTCATGCCCTGGCCTGGGGTATGAACTGAGTGTCCTCCCATCGTACAGAAGGGCAGCTGTGGGTTCGTGAGCCACCCCTTCGGAAGAGCCAGGCCCCCAGGCTTGGGGCGTCTGCTGGCGCCTGGAGTCTGAACTCCAAACCAGAGCCACGCTTGTTGGCTAGAATTTCCTGCGGGGGGTGGGGGTGGCTGAGAAAAGGAGGGCTTCGCCTTCAGCGTGAGCCAGGCCAGGCTCTGGGGACTGCCAGTTACTGGGGTCTAATGTGGAGGAGTGTGTTGGTGGGTTCCTTTGTACTCCTGGGGCCCATCTGCAGCTGTGAGAACATCCCCTTCCTAGGGTCCAAGTGGTTCCTCTCCACCCACCCCGGGATCCCAGTCCTCAGAGAGCAGGCTTCATGATGGAGGAGACTGGGGGTGGGGAGCTCTGAATTTGGGGCTAGAGACTGGAATCAGGGGCAGCAGAAGGGACTGGGAACCCCACTTCCTCACCCTCCCTACTCCCCAAGCTCCTGCTGCAGAGGCAGCTGTGTGGATGACCTCATCCCACAAACATGCTTTGTTCCTGAGAAAATGGAAAGTGTCTGAGGTTTGGTGGGGGGCTGGGTGTCTGCAGCAACAGCGCTCAGGGCTCCCCCTTTCCTGACTGCCCACCGTAGGGAGGCCTGATTGGAGAGGAAATGTCTTCAGTGGCTCCCACTCTCTCACCCTTCACTCCCTGGCCCCAAACCCTTCAAAAAGCTGGGGAGATGCTGTCTCTCCCAGAGGCAGGGAGAGGGAAATAATGACCCAGGGGATGGAAAGATTCTGGGGCTTTGCCAGTCGCTGCCAGGAGTGATGACCGGCAGGAGACAGCAGGAGGCACACTGCATAACCTCCAGTTCCCCTCTCCGTCCCCAAGCATCTCATTTCCCTTTTTTCCTCCCCTGTTGGCTGGCAAAACCTGACATCTGGCCATCTGTGCTGCCACAGCTGCTGCAGGTGTTGCAGGCCAAGGCTGCCCAGGCTGGTGTGAGCAGAGACCCAGCGGGAGGTGGAGGGGGTGAGGGCAGAGGGTCCAGCTGGGGAAGCTTGGCTGTGTCCAGCCTGCAGGATTTCCTTCCTGCTTAAACCTAGGCTGAGCCTCTGAAGTCCTTGTTGCTGGATTCTCCTGGGAGGGGAGGCCCAATGTGATTTCTCCCATCAGCCTCCTCCACCTCCACCATTCACTGGCTCAGCCTCCTTCTTACATTCCGCTGTTTCCTGGCTGGGGTTTGGGGGGTGGAGTGCAAACAGCCCCATTCTCATCCCTAAGCTCCCCACTCCAGAGCTCTGGGTATACCCCTAGGGTCCCTTCCTGGGAGTCAGGAGAGGGTGAGAGTGCTGTTCATATGGGACAGGGTGGGGTGGCTCCGTGTCCTTGCTCTTACCCCCTTGGGGACAGTAGGGACAGTGGAGGCTAAACTCAGGCTAAATGCAGGGGCAGGAAATGAGTCATTGACCCAGGAAAAGCCCCCTCCCCCCAGTTCTGCCAGGGCCAAGATAAGAAAAGAACTTCTGCTTCCTGGTTTTTTCCTGACCCCCTCTCATCCCCAACGTTAAATACAGAAATAAACATGCAGGACTCTTTGTGTTCCCAGAAACACCCATTCCCCATCACCACCTGCTCTGACCTGGCATTTCCTATGCCTAGTTCTTGCTTTTTTTTAAATGCAGTGGGCTAAGCCACAGCCCCTCTGGGTGACCCCTGCCCCACCTTGTGTCCCTAACAGGGCTCACTCACAGCCACCATGAGCGAGGCCTTTGACTGTGCAAAATGCAGCGAGTCCCTGTACGGGCGCAAATACATCCAGACAGACAACGGACCCTACTGTGTGCCCTGCTATGACAACACCTTCGCCAACACGTGCGCCGAGTGCCAGCAGCTTATCGGGCACGACTCGAGGGTAAGGACTGGACCACACAGGGCAGGGAGTGGGTGGAGGCTGGCAGGAGGGGGCGAAGGTGCCAGTGCCCCTGCTGTGCTCCACACAGGAGCTGTTCTACGAAGACCGCCACTTCCACGAGGGTTGCTTCCGCTGCTGCCGCTGCCAGCGCTCCCTGGCCGACGAGCCCTTCACCTGCCAGGACAGCGAGCTGCTCTGTAACGACTGCTACTGCAGTGCCTTCTCCTCACAGTGCTCCGCCTGCGGGGAGACCGTCATGCCCGGTACGTTCCCGGGGGCTCCCAGGGGCTCGTTGTGCGTGGGACTGGCATGCCTGGCATCTGTGTAGGGTTCTTGTAAGGGACTGGCATGCCTGTCTGATACAACATGGAGGCTTGGTAAAGACCTGCACACGCAGCACGTTCCTGGAAATTTACTGTGTGCGGTATCTGTCGTGCTTATTTGCTCTTGGGAGCTTAGCACGCACAGGGACTGACAACGCATGATACACACCTGGGGGCTTAGCGTGTTTGGCACACATAGGAGCGGCGAGTGTGCTGAGACTGTCAGTGTTTGTTGCATTGGGGCTTGGTGTGTGCAAAGACATATAAATAAAGGGCTTAACACGTATGGCAACCTGCATGGCTAATAGAATGTGAAGATTTAGAACACGTGGAGATTGGCATGACTAGGATATGCCGGGGCTTATTATGTTCTGAATCTATCACGTCCGGGGCAGAACTCCGTGTGGGCAGGGACTTGCTTGCCTCGTATATGGGGTCTTTGTGTGTGTGCTCACACTATCACATCTGGTATATAAGCGCTTAGCATATACTGAGTCATCGTGCCTGTGACCTGGAGGCCTGGCGTATGCTGAGATCGTCATATTCTGGTACATGTGGGGACTTCACCTATGCCAAACCCTCAGGTCTAGTTTATGGGGGCCTAGCATGTGCTTAGCCAGCATATCCAGTGTTGGGGGGAGGTGGTTAGCATGTGCACTAGATGCGGTGGGGATCCTGCTGCAAATGCATGGATACCACCCTGTAGCCTGTGGGAGCAGCGGGGACCCTCCTCAGGGGGTGGCAGAGGGTGGCACTCAGGAGCTCGGGACTCAGCCTCTGAGTGGGACCCCTGTTCCCCACAGGATCCCGGAAGCTGGAGTACGGAGGCCAGACGTGGCACGAGCACTGCTTCCTGTGCAGCAGCTGTGAGCAGCCGCTGGGCTCCCGTTCCTTTGTGCCCGACAAGGGTGCTCACTACTGCGTGCCCTGCTATGAGAACAAGTTTGCTCCTCGCTGCGCCCGCTGCAGCAAGGTGGGGGCTGGGCCGGCGGGGCGGGGGTGCCGAGCTCCGCTGCACACAGGGGTGGGGTGAGCAAGGCTCTGTCGTGGGGTAGGAATCCCCACTCCCCCTGCTGACAGACGCCGCCCCACAGACACTGACGCAGGGTGGCGTGACATACCGTGACCAGCCCTGGCATCGGGAATGCCTGGTCTGCACTGGCTGCCAGACGCCCCTGGCAGGGCAGCAGTTCACCTCCCGAGATGACGATCCCTACTGTGTGGCCTGTTTTGGAGAACTCTTTGCACCCAAGTGCAGCAGCTGCAAGCGCCCCATCACAGGTGGGACAAAGGGTCAAAGGACAGAGTGGGTAGAGTGTAGGCAAGGGAATGGGACCTGGTACTGGGTGAGGCCGAGGGACAGGACCGCCCACCCTCCAGATCGCAGAGCTAACCTCCAGCCTCCCTCCAGGACTCGGTGAAGGCAAGTATGTGTCCTTTGAAGACCGCCACTGGCACCACAGCTGCTTCTCCTGCGCCCGATGCTCCACCTCCCTGGTGGGCCAGGGCTTCGTGCCGGACGGAGACCAAGTGCTGTGCCAGGGCTGCAGCCAGGCGGGGCCCTGAGCCAGGGCTCCTGGGCCCAGGCCCTCCCAAACCAGGGCTCCAGGACTAAGGCTCCTTTTCCAAACCACCTCTGGGACCCAGCCCCTCCCCAAACTGGGGCTACCCCTGGGCTCCAGGATTCAGCCTCCCCACTCCAACATCCCCAATCTGGTACTTCTTGACCCAGGGCCCCCAAACTTGGGCTCTTACGGAGCCTCCACCATTCAAATCCCCTCCCCAAGCCTGAGCGCCAGAACTCAGTCCTCTCCCTATGGTCCGGCTTCCCCTAAATCAGAGCTCTGGGACCCCGGCCCCCTTCAATCTAGACTTCTCTCCTGAAGACTTTAGGTCTCCTTTGGGTGCCTGAGAAGTCCTCCGAAGTGGACTGTACTCAGGCTTGACACTCCCCACCCCCATCCCACCGCTATTCCCAGGGATGGGGCTGTCTGGGCAGCACATCAGGGGTTCACTGGTTAGGGGGTCCTAGGGTACAGGGTTTTGCCCAGCCCTTGCTGTCGAGTGTTTTCTCGTTTCATTTCATTTCAGCTCCATTCTGCCCAGAGATGGGCAGAGGGGTGGGTTTGGCTCACCCCCCTTTCAGATTCTGCAATAAAGCAGTATGAGGAAGCGAAGGCCTCTGTGTGTTTGTCTGGGGGTGGAGGGGCAGGGAGGATTCCTTCGCACACCACGGGACTCGGAGGCTCTTCCCGACCTCGACCTCCTCCATGCAGGGCAGAGGAGGAAGCTGCCAGGCGGGGTGGGAAATCTCTCCCGAGAAAGGGGATCCCCGCGGCCGCTCCTGTCCCTCTCAGGCTTAGCTGGCTTCCCCCCTGCTGGCAAAGGGCTTTTTCCTCCAAGTGGGGAAGGGAGGGGTTTGGGGGAGGTTCCGGACAGGAGCAGGGCGGGCCGACGGCGTTGGGTTCTCCGTCGGGTACAAATCGCCCCCCTCCCTTACCATCCCTCCCCAAACCCCGCCGAGCACCGGGTGCGGATCCCCAATCTGGGCCCAGACCCTCAGCCCCCCTTCCCCCTCTTCCCGAGGATTAGCGGAGGCGGCCCGGGATCCGCTCGCGGCCGCACGTTTTTTGCCAAAAAAGGCAAGGATGCAGCTGCACGCGCCACAGGAACATCTGGATCCGATTCCCGGCATGAATGGGTCATGGCCCCGCCTCCCCGTGATTCAAGGGCGGGGGCGGGAATGAGCGAGGGGGGCTATCCCCCAAAATGGGGAGATGGGGCGGAGCGCTGCTCCCCTCTCCCGGCGTCCGACGCCCCTGCCCCTGCTCTCTCGGCGGCCTGCGGTCTGGGCTCCGCGGTCCAGACCGTCGGAGCCCGACTCGTGCGCACTGGCTGCGGCGCAGGCTGAGGCGCTCACGTACCGCCAGCGGCCTTCCCGGGTGGGGGCCCGCGCGCGGGGCGGGCGGACCCTCGGCGCCCTGTGGGGGAGGGGCCCTCCGGTCCGGCAGAACCGCGTGATTATATGTATCTCAAAAGAAATCCTCCCAGAAATCCTATGGGGCGGGCGTTTTTCCATTTCACGGAGGTGGAGACTCCACTCGTTAGTTCCCCAAAGTCACATAGGTGGATCCACACTGCCTCCCCGGCCCAATTCGAATCCTAAACTTTCTGAAGCCGTGGTTGACATTTTCTACAAACCTTTACGAATGCCCACCATGTGTGCTTATAATTAATGATTGTATGTCGACATTTTTTGTCTCTTTCTTCCACCAGCCTCTGAGGATTGGGCTCACGCCTGCCTTGCTCACCCCTCCACTCTCAGCTTCAGGCACTTCCTACATGTTCAATAAATACCTGCTGAGGAAGAGTAGTCCAAGCATAGAAAACAGCTAGTGCAAAGGCCTGGAGGCCTGAAAAAACATACGGTGTGCTTTGGGGAAGCAGCAAGTAATTTCATTCGGAGGAAGCGCCAAGAGACTAAAACGTCAGGCAGCGGCCAGGTCATGAAACGCCGAATGCCAAGTCAAACAGACCTCACCCTGCGGGTAAAGCAGCCCGTGGAAATGTTTAAGCAGGGGTGTGAGATGATCACTCCGCTGCAGCGTGAATAATGGATTGGAGGGGTAAGATGAGCAGACTGACTAGGAGGCTAGTGCAGTGGTTCAGGTGAGAGATAATGAGACAGGTGGCAGCAGGAATGGAAAAGACAGGACTTGGTGACTGGTTTGAAAGAATGGGGAAGGAGAAGGTTTTCGGGGAAGGAAGGCATCAGGTGAATGGTGCTTAGGTGGTCCACCCACCAAAGAGGAAAGGGATGTGCAAGTACAACAATGTGTCATTGATTTCAGGATAAACATCTTTCAGATTTAACATCTCAGAAACCCAGACGCAGCGTCTAATCAAGTGTGACATAGTTTAGTTGACAATTTTTGTTCTTTCTTTCTTAGTTGACCGTAAAATAATGGTGGCTTTAACATTGTCTCATATTCGATGAAATACAGTAGATCCCAAACCTTTACCCACCACCCACCCTACCCTCCAAAAGATACACGCGCTGTCTCCGCAATCCAGAAAAGAAATTTCTTACCTCTTTCCTAGAGGTGCAGGAAAAACTTCTGGGGAGGAGTTGTGTCCAGGGGTCCTCTCCCTAAGGTTGAGGTCTTGCTTAAATTTTTAGACATAAATATGACCCTCACAACACCCCATGAGCAGGCAGGACAAAAGTCATTATCTCTGTTATTTTTCAAACTTTAAAAAACAAAAAGCAATTCATGCTTATTGTAGAAAAGTTGGAGAATTCCAAAAAGGAAAGGTAAATCACTAATAACTCCTTGTTTTTTTATTTTTTTGCGGTACGCGGGCCTCTCACTGCTGTGGCCTCTCCCACTGCGGAGCACAGGCTCTGGACGCGCAGGCTCAGCTGCCATGGCTCAGGGGCCCAGCCACTCCTGGCGTGTGGGATCTTCCCAGACCGGGGCACGAACCCATGTCCCCTGCATCGGCAGGCGGACTCTCAACCACTGCGCCACCAGAGAAGCCCTCCTTGTTAGATTATAACCTCCTAGTTCTTTTTTGTTAAGCAGGCATGTGCATATATGTATTTTCATTTTTAGTTTTAAATGAAAAGTTTTTAAATTAAAAAAGTAATGCATGTATATGTTATGAAAAATTTTTCATGCTGTACTTTGGACATATACAAAGAAAAACGTCCCTACCATACCAGATCTTCCAGTCTGTCTCCTCATAAACAACAATGGTTTACTGTTACTTGGATATCCTTCCAGAAATAATCTCTTTGTGTATTTATTTTTATATACACTGTTGTGCCTCTAGCTTTTTTCACTCTGTGTGGCCATATTTCCATCTGAATTCATACAGATTTTTTAAACAGTTTTATAGAGGTATGAGTTACATACCATAAAATTCACCCAATTTGAGTGTACGGTTCAATTAACTTCAGCAAATTTAATAGATTTGTGCCACTATCACCACAATCCAATTTTAGAACATATCTATCACCTCCAAAAGATTTCTTGCGTCTTTTGCAGTTACTTCCGGTCTCACCTTCAGCAGCAGGCAACCGCTCATCTACTTTCTGTCTCTATAGATTTGCCATCCCGACAGACACTAATGTCGTTCTTTGTGTCTGGCTTCTTTCACTTAGCATGATGTTTTCATGGTTCATCCATACTGTAACATTCCTTTATTGCTGATAACATTCCATCGTATGGATACACCACATTTGGTTTGTACATTTACCAGTTAATGGCTTTTGGAGGTTACGCCCTGTTTTTCTTGATAATGAATAATGGTGCTATGAACGTCTGAACACACGGACATACGTTTTCATTTCTCCACCTAGAAGTGGACATATAGACTTGCTTCATTTTTTTTTACTTTTTTTTTTTTTTTTTTTTTTTTTTGCTGTACGTGGGCCTCTCACTGCTGTGGCCTCTCCTGTTGCGGAGCACAGGCTCCGGACACGCAGGCTCAGCGGCCATGGCTCACGGGCCCAGCCACTCCGCGGCATGTTGGATCCTCCCGGACTGGGGCACGAACCCGTGTCCCCTGCATCGGCAGGCGGACTCTCAACCACTGCGCCACCAGGGAAGCCCTCATTTTTTTTTTTATAGCTGTATAGCATTTTACTGCTTGAATGTACCATATATTATTTAACCAGTCCCCTGCTGATAGACAATTAGGTTGTTTCCATGTATCAAAAAAGAAAAAGAGAGAGGGAAGGAGGGAAGGAGGGAAGAAGAAAAGAAACCCGCTATCATACCCATTTTACTGACAAGGACACCGATGTCTCGAGAAGGAAAAAACGTTGTCACAGGTCACACTGAGAGCCGGAGACACAAGTTCCGGTTCCCCAGCTCTCATCCATGCTCTTCAACTACTCAGTCCAGGTCCCTACCCGCCCGGCCACGCGGCCGAGGAAGCCAGGTCAGATTCCTTACTGCCAGGCTGGTGGATTTCTGTATGCCCCCTAGAGGCACCTGTAAATCGTTCGGCATCGCGCCACACACCCCCGGCCAGCAGGGGCACTGCAGCCGTCTCCATAGCACTGACTGGGTCTCCTGCGGTGCTCACTTTTCCTCGAGTCCCCGAAGAACTTCCGGCAGCCGCGGAACTTAGGTGACGCCGGACGCGCCGCTTAGGGACGCGGGCGCGCAAGGCAGCAGGAGTTGTTTCCGGCAGTGTCGGTGTTCTAGCTTGATTTGAGGCGGCGGCGGAGGAAGGAAGATGGAGACAATTCTGGAGCAGCAGCGGCGCTATCACGAGGAGAAGGAACGGCTCATGGACGTCATGGCTAAAGAGATGCTCACTAAGAAGTCCACGGTGAGTGGGGCCTGGGCAGGGGCTACCCCGAGGCTGGGCCCCATGCCCGGGTTCAACCTCTGAGAGTTTTCTTCGGTCCTCAGACCTGCCCCGCGCCCACCCCTTCCCGGGGCTCCCTACCCGAGCTCTGGCCTGGGTAACCTTCCCCCGGGCCCAGCGCCCAGAGGCCTCTGTGCTTGGGCCACTAAGACCTGAGCGGATAAGCTCCGCCCTTGGGCGGCCTTTCCGACTCCAGAACTCCGACTAACGGTGTCTTGTGTCACCGTTTGCCTTTCTTCAGCTCCGGGACCAGATCAATTCTGACCACCGCACACGGGCCATGCAAGATGTGAGTGCCCCGCTGTCCACTTCTCTTTGGGTCGCGATGGGCTGGAAGAAGGGGGCGGGGGGGTCACCTGGAGCCCTGGACAAAGGTAACCGGGTTGGCCAGTCGAGGGTTTGTACGCCTGCCAAAGGGTGCTTAGCCACCCTTGCTCGCTTCTGTGCATGGGGAACTCTTACTCATTCTTAATTACTTGGAAAGATGCCCCTTAGAGCATTCTGTATCCCATGGATGTGCAATGAGTAGTTACCAGGAGTCAACCATTCGGGCTTAGAAGGTACTCTCCCTTCTCCCCAAAAGAGAATGCTGTGTATTACTGTTTTCCTCCCAGAACACTGTATTGAAGCATTTGAAGTACTTTTTGCCTACCACACTGCATTTTCCTAGTAATAGTTCAATTTCTTACTTTTAGAAAAGTAATTAAAGGCAACATACTGATACGTTTTTATGTTAAAGCTAAGTGGTAGGTAAATGGAGGTTCGTTATACCATGCTCTCTACTCTTGCATGTTTGAAATCTGTTTAGAAAAGAATAAAAGACCTAATCACAGAGTTTCTAATTTTGGGGAGATAATTAATATTACAAGTTCCTAATCCCTTATCTAAATTCCCAAATCTGAAATGCTCTGAAAACAAAAGGCTTTTTATTTGTTTGTTCTGGTAATTGTTTAGTGGCAAAAATCTGACTTGATCTGAACAGATGGGAGGCTTTTTATGGTCTTTATCACATTTAATAAGTAATGCGTAAGTTTCACTGCAGAACTGTTAACATGTGTTCCAGATTCCACTAGGGATATTGCATGCAGTACCTTCCTGAACTTAAAAATTCCAAATTCTGAAACAAATCTGGTCCCAAAAGTTTTGGAGAAGGGACTACGTACTCATACCATCTTCAGTTCGAATCCAAAAGAAACTCTGTGATGTTTTATTTAGTCTGTGTACTCCTCAGTCAAGCCTTTTGAAGTAGTGAAAATCATCTTGGACCGCCCTTTTATCTTTGAGTGTCTTAGGTGGGAACTGCTGTTTACCAAAGGGTGACAATGGCTCTCTTTTATGACACTTCTAGGGAAAGTTAAATATAGGAACTTTCTGCCACCCCTCAAATCACATCACTTAATCTTCAAAATGACCTGTTTTAAAAAGTAACTAAGGGGCTTCCCTGGTGGCGCAGTGGTTGAGAATCTGCCTGCTAATGCAGGGGACATGGGTTCGAGCCCTGGTCTGGGAGGATCCCACATGCCGTGGAGCAACTATGCCTGTGAGCCACAACTACTGAGCCTGCGCGTCTGGAGCCTGTGCTCCGCAACAAGAGAGGCCGCGATAGTGAGAGGCCCCCGCAACGTGATGAAGAGTGGCCCCCGCTTGCCACAACTAGAGAAAGCCCTCGCATAGAAACGAAGACACAACACAGCAAAAATAAATAAAATTAATTAATAAACTCCTACCCCCAACATCTTAAAAAAAAAAAAAAAAGTAACTAGGAACCAGTGCTGTCTGTTGAAGGTACCAGAAAGAACAGGAACTTTTAACACCATATCTCTTGAGGTTTCCCTGGGCTTTGACAAGAGAGCCTTTGTTGGTTGCTTGGGTCTAAGTTGTACAGATTGCTTCATCCTGATGGGTTTGTGTTTGCCTTTCAGAGGTATATGGAAGTCAGTGGGAACCTGAGGGATTTGTATGATGATAAGGATGGGTAAGTGACAGTCACAACCAATCCAGGAATTATTGCTTTTGAGGAGCCATGGTTAAAGGACTAAGTTTGTGTTCCGTGTTCTCTGTTTTCTTTCTGAAATTGCAGGTTACGAAAGGAGGAGCTCAATGCCATTTCAGGACCCAATGAATTTGCTGAATTCTATAATAGACTCAAACAAATAAAGGAATTCCACCGGAAGCACCCAAATGAGGTATGACCTCAGAAAGTATTTTCTCCAAACCTGTCCAAAGAGCATACAAAGGAAAGGTGTAAGGAAAGTGGAGATTGCCACTCAGGTGTCCCTTCAAAAAAGAACTCGCCAGTTAGCTGCAAGCAGCGAAGTTAGGTGACATCCTGCAACTCCAGTGCTTTCAGGATCTCCCTCAGCTTTAAGCTAAGGCCATTCTCTTCCTGGGCAGCCCCCCACCAGTGACTGAGCACAGTGTGGGTACCATGGCCTGGTTATTTCTGCCCATTGTGAGACTCTTCTAGTGAGTAATCTTTGCTCCAGAGTTCCTCATTGGGTTGGTCAAGATTTTGTCCTATCTTCATCATGGTCTGGGCTCTCCCTGCCCAATCCTCCTCTCTCCTTTTATCTTTAATGGATAATACCCACCCAATAAACCACTTGCGCTCCTAACTCTGTCTTAAAATCTGCTACCTAGAGGATCCAACTAACACAAAAAGGCTTTACTCGCTTCCAGTGATCATTACACCTTCATGATTCAGTCCAGAGGCCTACTCTTTCATGAAAATTCCTTCCTAGTCTACTTTACTCCCCCAATTAATCTTTCCTATCTTTATGATTCTGTCATATTTTATGACAATGAACGTCTGCCCCACTATACTGTAAAATGATAAGGAGCAGGGATTCCATCTCAGTTATTGAAGAATCCATTAAGCATCTTACACAGCTGACCAAAGGAATTCTGGGGGAAGGGGGAGCGAGGCATGGCTGCAGGAGAAGTGGAGAGAGATAGGTCAGTGATTACTCTGAGCTTTTATGACTGTGTAACTAAAAAGTTGTTCCCTTGATAGAAATAAGGAAGAAAGAGGTAACCCACTTGTAGTGGAAATGAATTTTTATGTATGTAGATATTCAGGTGATATTATATGTAGGTAGAAGTGTCCCATGAGCAGTTGAAATTAGGTGACTGGGGCTTGAGAATTACCGCATGTACTTGATGGTTGAAGCCATGGATCATAGAGTTCTAGGAGGGAGAGACAGTGTGAAGGGAGACTGTCTGCTTCTGTGTGCCTTGGGGCACACTCTTAATAAGGTACTTAGCTGAAAAGGAGCCTGGGAAGCCATCCATCACAGGTCAAACGGCAGCTCCAGGTAATGTCTTACTGAAGCTCAGCCAATGAGTTTCACAAAGGAAGTTACTGGGATCAGCTCTTGTTTTTGTTTGTTTGTTTATTTGTTTTTTTACTGCATAGGTCTTTTAAATTTATTTTTATTTATTTATTTTTGGCTGTGTTGGGTCTTCTTTGCTGTGCGTGGGGTCTCTCTAGCTGCGGCGAGTGGGGGCTACTCCTCCTTGCGGTGTGCCGGCCTCTCACTGGGGTGGCCTCTCTTGCTGCAGAGCATGGGCTCTAGGTGCGCGGGCCCCAGTAGTTGTGGCACGTGGGCTCTAGACAGTAGTTGTGGCACACGGGCTTAGCCGCTCCGCGGCATGTGGGATCTTCCCAGACCAGGGCTCGAACCCGTGTCCCCTGCATTGGCAGGCAGATTCTTAACCATTGCACCACCAGGGAAGCCCCTCAGCTGTTGTTGATTGGTAACTGCCAGGGTTGCTACTCTGTTGAAGAAGTGGGAGTGGAAATCTGGTCACAGAGGCACAAATAGATAATGAGGTTACGGTAGTGTGGAGTGTTTAGTATGCATTTGAAAGACTGGCAGAAAAAAGGAGAGGAGAAGCAGGAGGATCACAAGGAAAATAGGGAAGGCATACATACTTCAAGGAGCAGATGGAAAAATGAAGAGACTGAAAATACCAGACAGGAGAGGCTACTTATTGAAGTTAAGTGGAGGCACATGAATGGACTCACACACCTACCTATGTCTCCTCATCCCCTTTGGAAGGTAGAGTATTAAGTCTTTTGGTAACCGAGAGAGGAGGCACAAGTACCGTTCTGGTGTGTTAACCTTATCCCAGCCCAGACAGAAAGGTGACGAGGAATGAACGGCTAAATAAATGATTGGAAGAATGCCTAAGATATACTAAGGGAAAAAACATAAGTCTAATTATGTAAGAAACAAAATAATAATCTTGCACTTGCCTGTATGTACTTGCACAAACATATATATTTAAATACCTAGAGCAGTGGTTTCCAAATTTTGCTGTGCATTTGAATCTGGAAGTGTTTAAAAAGTACTGATACCTCCCCACCACTTCTGATTAAATTTGGTATCAAGTGCGTTAGGATTTTTTAGCACTCTCCCAGGTGATTCTAATGTGCAGCAGAGTTTGGGAATGGCTGACATTTAAAAGTCTGTTGGGTTTCCCTGGTGCCGCAGTGGTTAAGAACCACTTGCCAATGCAGGGGACACGGGTTCGAGCCCTGGTCCGGGGAGAGCCCACATGCCACGGAGCAGCTAAGCCCCTGCGCCACAACTACTGAGTGTGAGCTCTAGAGCCCGTGAGCCACAACTGCTGAAGCCTGTGAGCCACAACTACTGAAGCCCGTGTGCCACAACTACTGAAGCCCGTGCACCTAGAGCCTGTGCTCTGCAACAAGAGAAGCCACCGCAATGAGAAGCCCGCACACCGCAACACAGTAGTCCCCGCTCTCAGCAGCTAGAGAAAACCCACATGCAGCAGCGAAGACCAAATGCAGCCAAAAATTAAATAAATGAATAAATTTATAAAAAATTTAAAAAATGAAAAAGGTCTGTTGACAGTGGTTAGCTATTCCCAGGAGAATTATTAAAGGGGAACCTTGCTTTTTTTTTAATATTTATTAATTTGGTTGCACCAGGTGTCTTAGTTGCGTCATGTGGGCTCCTTAGTTGCGACACACAGACTCCTTAGTTGAGGCATGCAAACTCTTAGTTGCGGCACACATGTGGGATCTAGTTCCCTGACCAGGGATTGAACCCAGGCCCCCTGCATTGGGAGCACGGAGTCTTATCCACTATGCCACCAGGGAAGTCCAAGGGAACCTTGATTTTTTTTAATATACATATAAATTTACTTGTTTTATTTTATTTTATTTTTGGCTGTGTTGGGTCTTCATTGCTGCACGTGGGCTTTACTCTGGTTGCGGCGAGCGGGGGCTACTCTTCATTGTGGTGTGCAGGCTTCTCATTGTGGTGGCTTCTCTTGTTGGGAGCTTGGGCTCTAGGCGCGCAGGCTTCAGTAAGTTGTGGCGTATGGGCTCAGTAGTTGTGGCACACGGGCTCTAGAGCGCAGGCTCAGTAGTTGTGGCGCACAGGCTTAGTTGTTCCGCAGCATGTGGGATCTTCCTGGACCAGGGCTCGAACCCATGTCTCTTGCATTGGCAGGTGGATTCCTAACCACTGCGCCACCAGGGAAGCCCTGAACCTTGATTTTTTTTTCATTTTGTCTTTTTGTGTTATTTGAGTTTTTGTGAGCATGTGTTATTTCAGCAATTTTTAGTTAAACAATGCAAAAAGGAAAAGGAAAAAGCAAGGTAATTAGAAAACAGAAGAAAGCTCCTAATGAAAAATCAGGCCAAATATAGTGTTAGAAATCCAACTTTCTATATAGTCCATTCTGTGACATTGCAGCTTCTACACTGAAAAAGCCACCTGAGCTTCTCCTCTTTTTCCCATCAGATCTGTGTGCCAATGTCAGTGGAATTTGAGGAGCTCCTGAAGGCTCGAGAGAATCCAAGTGAAGAGGCACAAAGTAAGTAGCGTTTAATGTTTCTATCCAGCACTAGCAGAAGTACAGGTTAATGACCAGAGTTCAGATTTGCCCTCAGAGCCCTGGAAAATGTTCCCAGAGAAATTTATAGCCCGGTTCCCTTACTGATTTCCTCTTTGCTAGACTAGAGAAAAGTCTGGACTAGATTGTCATCCTGAATCGGCCTTGGACAAAATAGTCATTTTGTGCTAGCCCAGCTTAAATTCACTCGCCTGGAAAAGCGAGGTCTGTTCACTTTGTGACTAGAGGGAGATGTTTGGGTGAAGGGCTGCATTATGAAACAATGCAGTCCACTTGAAAAGCCAAGTCCAAGAAAGTGGTCTTTAGTATCTGAATCTTGACATCTGATTCCTTCAGATTTGGTGGAGTTCACAGATGAAGAGGGATATGGTCGTTACCTTGATCTCCATGACTGTTACCTCAAATACATTAACCTGAAGGCCTCTGAGGTAAGACCCAGGAGAGGGGAGAGTGGCTCTGATTCTAGGGGTGAGTCAGGACACTGGGCTGGGGCTACTAGACCTGAAACAATTAGAGTGTCTTCCTTGTGTTCTGGAACCGTTATGTTAGTATTAAAGAGGTGATGTGCTTTCTTGGAATGAAACACTTTTCAAAGTGAAAGTCAGGTTTCTACAGTCAATACAATAAGCATATTTTACTTATCAATAAATTTTGTTTTATTAATACAACAAGCTTATTTTGCTTTTGTAAAAATAAAAAAAATTTTTAAACTCACAAGTACACGTCAAGCTTCTGTGTTAGGCACACAGAGTAGTAGGTACATGAAAGATACAAAAACATAATCTCTGCCAGGAGGGCTATTTAATAGCTTTAAAAAGGTATTAGAAAATAACTTACCATAAGAGCTGAGGTTTAGTGTGACAGTCTCAGGGTCACAAGGAAATACATGATGAAATTTCTCTTGGGGTTGTGAGGACATGTCTCAAAAGTTGTGACTAAACTTTAAGCTCCATGAGTACAGTTCTGCATCTGTCTTGTTCTCATCTGTATCCATGTACTTGGTCCAAAGATATTCAGTAACTGATTGAATGAGTGAACAAATGGCACCTTCTGGGACCTTATTTTAGGATGTAGTGGGTGTCAGTCTTTAAACAGGTGCCCTGTATATATTGGGTAGGCCAAAAAGTTCATTTGGTTTTAAGTAAATATAAAAGACATTTTTCATTTTCACGAAGAACTTTATTGAAAAACATATTCACTAACTGAATGAACTTTTTGGCCAACCCAATGCTAATGTTCAACAGATGTTTCTTTTAGCTTATGGTTTATTGACTTGATCTTTATTTCACAGTTAATTGTGTATCATATTCTGCTCAGTCCAGTGGAATTAACACTCAGTGCAGGAATTAAATATTGGGGGGGGAAAGACTAAAGTGAGCTGGGCCTTGTTAATCTCATTTATTGGAGATTATATTGCAACTTGGTGCAAACACCTAACTGAATCTCTTGTCATTTCTTTTCCCTTCCCAGAAGCTGGATTATATCACTTACCTGTCAATCTTCGACCAGTTGTTTGACATTCCTAAAGAAAGGAAGAATGCAGAGTATAAGAGGTAGCCATTACTAGTTTCTAGGCCTCTACTGGATTTAACTAGAAGATTGTTTAATGAGAAGGTTTGAGGGCAGTTTTGAATTTTGTTGCATGAAAGGCATATATGAATGACTTCCAGGTTTATTGGAGGATAGGAATTTTGAATGACATGGTTTCAAAACCATAATACTCTGGCTCTGGAAGAATGTGTGTCTATGGGCACATCCGCAATCTTAGACCCATACTGTTCTTAATGTTGTCTCATTGTAGAAGGAAGTCTCCCATCCAGGTGGCTCTGTGTCTTTGGAGTTGAATGGGAAAAAATTAGACTTTCTCAGATTGTGATTGAAGTTAAGTGCCTGGGTCTGATGTATAGATTTAAGTTTTGTTTGTGTTGTTATTCCCCTGGTTAGTAATCTGTACTCTACCTTCCTCTCTTTTTCTCATTTTCTTTTTACCTAAAATCTTTTAATGTGAGTTAAGACTTTAGTATTTGGAATTGTATCATGAGGATGAAAGAAGATAGGAAAGGTCAGAATCAAGATGACATATTAGGAGAGGGATTTCCCTGGTGGTGCAGTGGTTAAGACTCCGTGCTCCCAAAGCAGGGGGCCCGGGTTCGATCCCTGATCCGGGAACTAGATCCCACACGCATGCCGCAACTAAGGAGCCTGCCGGCTGCAACTAAGGAGCCAGCGAGCCACAACTAAGGAGACTGCCTGCCGCAACTAAGACCTGATGCAACCAAATAAATAAATGTTTAAAAAAAAAAAAGACATATTAGGAGAAAGCCAATTGTAAGCTCTTTTTTTTTTTTTTTTTTTTTGGCGGTACACGGGCCTCTCACTGTTGTGGCCTCTCCCGTTGCGGAGCACAGGCTCCGGACGCGCAGGCTCAGCGGCCATGGCTCACGGGCCCAGCCGCTCCACGGCATGTGGGATCTTCCCGACCGGGGCACGAACCCGCGTCCCCTGCATCGGCAGGCGGACTCCCAACCACTGCGCCACTAGGGAAGCCCGTAAGCTCATTTTTTAAGGTAGTATTTTTACTTGAAAAAACTAGTTTCACTGGAATTATAAGTATGTTTTACAGGGCATAACAATATATCAAAAATAGAAACCTTGCTGTCTCTGTGTTATTTACTCCTCTGTAGATATCTGGAGATGCTGCTTGAGTACCTTCAGGATTACACAGATAGAGTGAAACCTCTCCAAGATCAGAATGAACTTTTTGGGAAAATTCAGAATGAGTTTGAGAAGAAGTGGGAGAATGGTACTTTTCCTGGATGGCCGGTGAGCTCCAGTGGGGGTGTGGGTGGAGGACATGCCAGGGACGTAAACTAATTATTTTACTGTAATCTTGAGCCTCTGCTTTAGGGCATGAGGTGCTGATCCCTTGAGATCAGTTATGGCCATGAGATGTTGTCTGCCAAGTATGCTGGGTTTTCTCTGTGTACTTTGAAAGAGATTTGTCAGGGCCCACTTGCCATTGGCTGGGCCCAGGAGTTTCACCAACCATGTCATTACTGCTCTGTGGTTCCTACTGACCAAAAACTGATATAATTATATGCTAGAAATCTTTATGTTTTCATTCCTGGGGACAGACTTGAGTTTTCCTGAAATCTCTGGGAGAGTTTTTCAGTCTGTTTTTTTTTTTTGCTCTGCTCTTGTAGGCATTTGGTTGTCATTCATACATGTGTATAAGGGGCCAACCAGCACCTGATACGAACACCTCATCTTACTGCACTTTGCTTTCTTGCACTTCTCAGATGGTGCATTTTTTTACAGATGGAGGGTTTGCAGCAACCCTGTGTCAAGCAAATCTATTAGTGCCATTTTTCATTTTGTTATGGTGGTCTGTGATCCATGATTTTTGTTACTACCAAAACTCACTGAAGCCTCAGGTGGCGGTTAGCATTTTTTAGCAATAAAGTTTTTTTTTTTAATAAATTTATTTGTTTTATTTATTTTATTTTTGGCTGCACTGGGTCTTCATTGCTGCTCGCAGGCTTTCTTTAGTTGCAGCAAGCAGAAGCTACTCTTCATTGTGGTGCACGGGCTTCTTATTGCGGTGGCCTCTCTTGTTGTGGAGCACGGGCTCCAGGCACGCGGGTTTCCACAGTTGTGGCATGTGGGCTCAGCACTGTGGCTCACAGGCTCCAGAGCACAGGCTCAGCAGCTGTGGTGCACGACCCAGCTGCTACGTGGCATGTGGGATCTTCCCGGACCAGGGCTCGAACCCACGTCCCCTGCATTGGCAGGTGGGCTCTCAACCACTGCACCACCAGGGAAGCCCCGACAATAAAGTATTTTTAACTAAGGCATGCACATTGTTTTTTTAGACATAATGCTATTGTGTACTTAATAGACTACAGTATAGTATAAACATAGCTTTTATATGCACTGGGAAGCTAAAAAAGTCGTGTGACTTGCTTTATTGTGATACTCGTTTTACTGTGATGGTCTAGAACTAAACCTGCAATGTCTCTGAGGTGTGCCTGTACTTTAGATGACTCCCTTGCCCTCATTCTAAACCTGGGTATTAATAAACATCATATTGTTCTTTCCAGAAAGAGACAAGCAGTGCCCTGACCCATGCCGGAGCCCATCTTGACCTCTCTGCATTCTCCTCCTGGGAGGTATGTTTTCTTTATCCACTGTGCTGGTCTTGCCTGTTCACTCCTCAGAGGGATCACTCAGTCTCCTGTTTTTAATGTGATAAACTTATGAGACATCAGTTCTTGGGTCCAAGCATCTACAAAGAATGTAGAAAGATAAAAAGAATAAAAAGTGTATCCAACTTCTTTGAAAACTATAAACTAAAAATTCTAACCATCTTAAGCTGTAGTGGAGGTAATGGAACACTACCAGTATGGTTATGTATGAACTTAACCCCCCAAGGCCTCTTTGGAGAGTTGGGGCGTACTGCTAGGAGATTGGCTGTGGAATGTGTGGTCTTGCCACAGCTTTAGGAACACCCACACCCCAGCCTGCAAAGATGAAGTTTCAGCATTTGTTGTTTCTCCAAGTCTATTTATATAAAATTGTAACTTGTCTGTTTCATACAGGAGTTGGCCTCCCTGGGTCTGGACAGATTGAAATCTGCACTCTTAGCTTTAGGCCTGAAGTGTGGCGGGTAAGAGGCTGGTTTTTCTATGAGAACTGTCTCATTTACTGTGTGTTTCACGATCTTCTAAGTGGCTCTGATTCCCTGGTTCTGTCACCCCCCACTGCAAAGATAAGCAGGCCTATAAAGTAGTCCTGAATTCCTTTGCCCCTTGTGTCTCCTTAGGACCCTAGAAGAGCGAGCCCAGAGGCTATTCAGCACCAAAGGAAAGTCCCTGGAGTCGCTGGACACCTCTCTGTTTGCCAAAAATCCCAAGTCAAAGGGCACCAAGCGGTGAGTGGCTGGGGCCGCACCTCTGCTGACACTTTAAAGTTTTTATTCCCATGCAGAATTCTTACCACAACAGAAATTTTAAAGCCTGTTTATCACCGCTATTGATCCATCGAGAGCCAGTCAGCTCTTTCTCTCTGCTAATGGCAGAGCGTGCTCTCATTGTTATTATAAACCAAAGACAGTCTGTACTCAGCTGACTGAGAGTGGGTGATGTCTGTAAAGTTGAAACTGTGCCCTGGGTACCTTTTGTTACCTCTGTAGCTTATAGAAACTAAGTAGGTTCAAAACTATTTTTCTAAGTACATTTTTACTAATGACAGTTTGTACAGGGTTTTTTTTTTTAATAAGTTTATTTTATTTTTATTTATTTTTGGCTGCGTTGGGCCTTTGTTGCTGCGCGCGGGCTTTCTCTAGTTGCCGTGAGTGGGGGCTACTCTTCGTTGCAGTGCGCAGGCTTCTCATCGCGGTGGCTTCTCTTGTTGCGGAGCACGGGCTCTAGGCCTGCGGGCTCAGTAGTTGTGGCTTGCTGGCTCTAGAGCGCAGGCTCAGTAGTCGTGGCGCACGGGCTTAGTTGCTCCGCAGCATGTGGGATCTTCCCAAACCAGGGCTCGAACCCGTGTCCCCGTGTTGACAGGTGGATTCTTAACCACTGTGCCACGGGGGAAGCCCTGTACAGGGTGTTTCTTATATGTGGTTTTCCTAATTCTCAAAACAATCCCAAAAAGTTATCCTGATTTTTTGCAGATAAGGACTTACAAAAGTTATGGAGTGTGTCTGTTATCTCACAGTTACTAAGGAGCAAGGTCAGGATTTGGGCCTGCTGGTTCCAGAGCTTGCTCTTCTGTACCACATTTCCTTTGTATGTTATAATCATGGAAATCTAAATACCTGGATATGTCTTTCACCTTCTAGAATGAGGTCAAAGGGGAAGCTTCCATGCATTCTAAGAAATAACCTCGGTACTTCTATCAGCGAGTCCTGAGCTGAACAGAGCATTTGCTTTCACAACGTGGTATTTCTCACATGCTTGTAATTTTTAATGCACCCATGGAATAAACGTTCCCAGATATACGGAACAGGGCATTGGGTAAAAGAACCCTTGAGTGATACAGTTTCTTTCTTATTTTCAGAGACACTGAGAGGAACAAAGACATTGCTTTCCTAGAAGCCCAGATCTACGAATATGTAGAGATTCTTGGGGTGAGTAACTGACTCTGCTGAGGGCTGTAAATGCTACAAGTTGGGGAAGTAAGAGAAATATGAATTTGTAGGTTTTTTTTTTTTTAGGATTACAAGAGGAAAGATACATATCAAACTACTTCAGCAGAAAATTGGGTTCTCCCAGGGTACTTGGCCCTTTATTGAGGTGCTGTTCTGTTCTTAGGTGTCTGTTGTTAGGTGATATTCCCAAGGTTACCCAATCCCATGAGGCTAGGCAGAGAGAATAGACTCCCCTTAGTATCCAGATTCTTTGCCTGAGCTCTGGAGTATACCCAGGGGTGACCCAAAAGGCAGATAAGAGTAGCTTTTCAGATGTGACTTATTCTGAAAAGGCATTCCTTACGTGTTCACAAGATTGTGTGAAACTTCTTAGGGCCGGGAAGTTAGTGGTACAGAGCTGGCTGTGAGCTGCTCCTTTCTGAATATTCTTTCAAGAAGCTGAAGTGGGCGTTGCGGGTAGAAAAAGGCCTAACCTGACCACGATGCTTATCTCGGAGAGAAAGAAGGGACAAGTGGGAGGAAATGACTCTTTCAGGGAAGAGAAGGTGGAGGAAAGGGCACCACTCATCCAGAGAAGGTGGTCAGTGTCTCTGGGAGTCCTGCGGAGGACCGGCCTTTCTGGTTGTCTGCTTTGTGTAGTTTTCAACCACTCTAAGCCTTTGCCCCTGCAAGTGCTCACGTGGTGCTTTGAGCGAGCAGGTGGCTCCGGCTCAGATAGCTGGTCTGCGTGTCTCTGTCAGTTGCCATGGACGTTTTCATTCTGCCCTTGTCTGAGGACCATTTATGTAATAGCTTATAAAACTAAGGTTCATCTTTTTGTTTCCTTCTATTACAACTGCTTTTGATAAGAGGAGGCTAGCCAGACATTGGATACTGGGGGCGCTTATATTCTCCACAGTAAACCTGCGCTGTGCTAGGGTGGGCAGCAGTCTGTGTTGCCAGTCCTCTGAAGAAGACTGAGAGGCAGATTTGTGCCCCTGACACAGGTGTGCCCACTGCTTCTCCCTCCTTTGAGAGCATTTTGCTTTCCCTGCCAGGAGGTGGCACTCTTGTCTTTGGAATTCCAGCCAGTGCCAGCCAAAAATGGTTTCTAGATGTTGCTCTTGTTATGTACTGATGTTATTTTTACCGTTATTTCACCATTTATTGGCACCTGTTGGTTTCCAGACATTATGCTAGATCTTTGGATACAGTAGTGAATATGACACAGCCTCTTGCCCTCGAAAAGCCCACTTTGCGGCTGAGGGCTACAAATAACTGCAGTATAATGTGACACATGCTGTAATACCTTGAGATTGAGTGTTCTAAGTAGAAAGAGGGAGATAAAAATGTTCCAGGTAGAGGAAACAGCAAGCAAGAAGGTAAAATACAATGAAAGGAAATAATGAGGAAACCAGTGTATATGGGTGTGCCTTGTAAGGGAGGGAGAGTGGTCAGAGAAATTTGAAAAGTTATGTTGGAAATTGGAACCTTGTCCATTAAGCAGCAGAAAGCCAATAAAAGTTCTTTAAGCAAAGTGTACCATTAGATTGGTTTTTTTGAGCAGAAAAATCTGGGAACAACGTGGAAGCTGGACTGGAATGAGGAGAGACTCAGGGCAAGTTAGAAGGTTGTCATCTTGGTGAGGACGATAACAGTGGGAAGGAGAAGGAAGGACCGGTTCAGGAGATATTTTAGAGACAGAAGAGAAGAGACTGTTCTCTGTTGTTCTATGATAGTTCGTGGGCTCAGACGAGTAACTTAGGCAAGTGCTTTATAAAACCTTTGACTTTTTCCTTTAAGATCAGGGGAGAATTATTCCTCTGCCGATGAGGAATTCTGATTTGAAGACAAGACTTTCTCTTTGTTCGACAAGGAAGAAAACCTAATCCTTGGAAGTGAGGGGTCAGCAAGGGTTATAGCAGAATAGGAAATTTCCCTTCTTGTCCTGCACTATTCTTTGACTTCCCTTTTCATTTATGGGC